>NC_089777.1:25209036-25241536 GCF_040412425.1 Macrobrachium rosenbergii | reverse complement strand
CTCTTTTTCCCTCAATCCATCAATGTCCAGAAGGAGATTTTTTTTCTCTCTTCCTCGGGAGGGGAGAAGAGTTATCCATTAAGCAGACATGCACGCAGGGACAAAGAGTGAGTGGGGGTGGCGGGGGGGGGGGGGATTTTCCATTCGGGGCGCCAACGACCAGTGCTTCAGCTACATCAATTGGGGAGGGAGGATGGGGGTTGCGTGACGTCTTTTTGTATGGGTTCTCCCTCAACACACCGCGTCTCTTTTGCGGCGGCTCTTAAATTATGACTCTTGGTAATGGTTCTCAGTTAATTACCGTTTCTCCTTCGATGGACTTCACTTAGCTGTCTAGTAGTTTGAGCCACTAAGTATTGGTTACCGTTTTTTTTTTTTTATAGCCATGCCGTCTACCCTTATGGGGCTAAGTTCTAACCTCCCGAAAATTTCGCTGTACCGAACACTGGTCTTTACAATACCGAAGTTCACATATCAAATATTCCAGTAAACTAATATATTTAACCACAATACGGATTTCTGCGAAGCTGAAGGCTGAATATTTTATAATCTGTAGTGCTAAATAATCGTTATTAATGAATAATTAACTAAAGAATTTGTAGTTAATAATCTGTAAACCTAGATCTTTGCTAATGTAGAATAATTAACTGAAGATTTTTAGTTAATAATTATACCTACATATTCGATTTTAATGAATAAGTACGTCATTTCAGTTACAAAAATTGTACTGAACTTGAATACAGGGCCTATACATGTTCACAGTTCATAAAAATACTATGTCACACTAAATAACGGTTACTACAGAATAGCAGTTGTCGTTTTTTCCGATATTTAGTGGCACTAGAAAACCGTTCCTCCTGGAATCGTACGATTTCAGGAAATGGGATTTAGTGTTTTAGTACACTGGATTTAGGGGAGTCAAACTCTTTCGAAACGTCATTTTTACAACAGTTTGATTTGTTCTTCATTTTCTTTTGTTTATATCCTTTCTTATTTGTTTCCCCACTTTAGAAGCCGAAGGGGCAAAAATACGACAAAGTATTTTTAAATCTCTACCACTGATTAAGTTTCTTTTATAACAGTATTTTGATGATGATCTGTGCATCTTCAAATTTCAATTCGTAATGGCTTTCTTTCGGTTTTCATCATTCTTTTCTTTTACATTACATTTACATTACATAAACACACATACACACATGTACATACATCCATACACACACACACACATATATATATATATATATTATATATACATATATATACTGTATATACATATGTATATATAAATTCAAAAGATCTTACATTATCTTTACTCCTGTATATTTAAATAATATTCTAAATTTATATATATAATATATATATATATACAATATATATATATATATAAATATGTTATATATATATATATATATATATATATATATATATATATATATATATATATATATATATATATAAATAAATTCAAAAGTCTTAAAAATGTGTATCAAAAGGCTCCTTATTTATTAATGCACAACACATTTTGAGGTAATTTTACCACAATTTATAATAAAGCGAATAAATTGAAACGGGGAGCAAAGATGATGATACCGAGAAAAATTAAAACAAAAATAAAATAAAAAACAAAATCTTATTCTCGCACGCAAAGTAATGATGAATTAAAGGAACTGGTACCCCTCCACCCCTCTTCCTCTCACCATCCCCCTTCCCCTCCCCACCAAGTCGCATTCAAAACAAAGGGAATAACTGACAGTAATGTTGCCTTAAAGGTGTTGACTACACGTTGAAACACCACACACACACACACACACACACACACACACACAGATACGCATTTAAAAAGCTTCACAGTACAACATTTTATCGACCAATCTCTCTCTCTCTCTCTCTCTCTCTCTCTCTCTCTCTCTCTCTCTCTCTTCTTTTCTTCTTCTTCTTCTTCTTCTAAGACTTTCAATCGTTCTTTCAATATTTTTCTGACTTAATGGACATTCAAAACCTATACCTCCTGTCCCTTTTCATTCTGGGATAGGGACATATTCTCTCTCTCTCTCTCTCTCTCTCTCTCTCTCTCTCTCTCTCTCTCTTCTTCTTCTTCTTCTTCTTCTTCTTCTTCTTTTCTAATGTTAAGACTTCCAAATTCTCTCGTTCTTTCATTATTTTTTTTTATTTAATAGATATTCAATCCTCTATATCTCTCTCCCTTTTTTTATTCTCTCTCTCTCTCTCTCTCTCTCTCTCTCTCTCTCTCTCTCTCTCTCTCTCTCTCTCTCTTCGTGCCATTAAGACACTGAAACTTCTCACTCTCCCTCTCAGTTTTTCTCCTTTTCTTTTCTGGTCTGAGGACCCGAAACATTTGATTTTAAGTTACCTGGCGTCACACCAACCAAGGTCACTGACGTCGGATATGGTTTGAGGACATGACACCTCTCTCTCTCTCTCTCCTTTTTTCTCTGATCTGGGAATTCATTCACTCACTGCGTGAGCAATTACGTGCTTGCGTGCATCAGCCCATATGCCTACGTTTCAAGAAATCGGGGCGTGTTTTGACAAAGCGTTACGGCCTCGCGTATGAATGCTGTATTTAAATCCACGGCATTCCCGTTTCTAGGAAAAAAGAAAAGCATCGGGTGTGTTTGCTCGGCTTTTAGCCCCCACGAAAACTCACGATTTTGCCAAGACACGAAAATCGAGTTAAATTGGCATTGTCGTGAAATGGGTTCACAGTAAGGGCGGTGAACTCGGGGAAAATTCGTGATGTTCCTTCAGTAGAAATCCCGAAGCGGCATTGTTCTCAAGTAAGTAATGACCAGCTTACATGTCTGAGACAACAGAGGAGGTTTTCATATTCCTTTCTCACAGTCGGGAGTGAATGTAATCGTCGGGTAAGAGCTGAATAGGTGTGCTACTATTCACGGCTTGGTCAACCGTGGCGATTTTAAGGGTTGTGCGCTAGAAACTTCCACTTATATTTGTCGTAATGGATAAGTTGAATGTAAACGGGACTTGTAGAATTGAGTTTGCTTCTGCAGGCGTTACCTGAATGCCCCGATCGAAAGTTTGCAAATGAATGAACGGTAAGCTAGTGGAAGCTAAACTTTCTTTCTTTTTTCTTTCAAGGTAACATTTATAACTCACGATTTGATTTTGGAATGGAATGGAATTTGATTTTGGAATGGAATGGAATTTGATTTTGGAATGGAATGGAATATATAGTTTAGGCCAAAGCACTGGGACCTATGAGGTCATTCAGCGCTGGAAAGGAAATTGAGAGTAGGTGAGTTTGAAAGGTGTAACAGGAGGAAAACCTCGCAGTTGCATTATGAAATAATTGTTAGGAGAGGGTAGATAGCAAGATGGAAGAAAGATAATATGAATGGAAGTACGGTAAAAGGAATGAAAGGGGTTGCAGCTAAGGGACGAACGGACGTTGCAAAGAACCTTTAGTAATGCCTACAGTGCACCTCACGGGCCCGTGAAGTGCACTGACGGCACTAACCCCCCGGGGGGGAATTGATTTTGGGAATACTCCCAAGACCACACTGTTCGGTACTTACACGATCACAAGCTATACTGGTTTGGTCGTATATACAGCATTAAAGCATCATTAGTAGTATCTATAACAACAGAATACTTAAATTGTATTGCAAGATGACATTATATCCATTACTATACTCAGTAGTCGTATATGTAACAACATATACAAATTATATTGCAATAGCAGTGTTTGTAGATGGGGCATAGGGTATTATACAGGGTGCTTTTAAAGAGATAAACACATACATACACACATATATATGTGTGTGTGTTTGTGTGTGTATGTGTATATTTATTTCTTTGTATGTTAAGAAAGGACGAAAGGATTTCAATGAAAGTGAAGTAATTATGCATTTGATAACCCCTTCTAAATAATTAACTTTGGCTGAGCATCAATAACAGTCAACAATTTGTAGCCATGGAATCCATCTCGTTTCTAATTATGATTTCCTTACATTTTTAACAAGACCTTACTCCTAACTGAAGTATGCATTCACAGGGGCCTAGATTGGTGAGGGTATGTACTGAAAGGGCCGAGATTGGTGAGGGTATGTAGGCTACTCGAAAGGGCCGAGATTGAAATTTCTCCTGTATCTGTTTTACAGTTGTCACATAATTTACTTAGCAAGTCAACTGAATTTTTGGTAGTTTTATATATGAATGTGTCAGCTCTATAAATAATAACAACAAAATGCTATAATCCCTTACATACCTTTACAGATATGCATAGCAGAATACTCCTTTTCGCAAACTAAGCCCATAAACTTATCCTTAGAGGAATCTTAATCCACGTATTATTATTATTATTATTATTATTATTATTATTATTATTATTATTATTATTATTATTATTATTATTATTATTATTATTTCGGTAGATGAAACCTTTTCTCATGGAACAAGCACACATTGACTTGAAATGCAAGCTTCCAAAGAATGTTGGTTTCAACCTCTCACCGCAGACCCCACACTACGGCAGTAACTAGTCATGATACAGAACCCGTGATTTTTTCATAGCCCTGGGGAGGCGCAAACTCTCGACATCTGAGAGGCATGTCACGACACTAGCGACCATACCAGCGGACCAGCCAAATTGAAGTAGACAGTCGCCTTCAAGCGTAAAATTCGCTACCAATTAAAAGCGAATATCTGTGCAATATAGTAACCTGTCTTAACTATACAAAAAAGCACCCTGGCTCTGCATATTCACTCTGCTTCCAAAGATGCTTTAAAAGCAAACATGCAAATCACCTCTGGTTCCTCCATATTCATATCAAGAAAGTCGCGCACGCGTACCAAAGGGTACAGCTGCCCTACTTCTCTCTGTGTGTCTCTTTAAAAACATTGTACAATACCCTATGCCCCCTCTTAACGGGAATTAAATCCTAGAGAACTCACAAAGCGATTTTACGAACGAATATCGGATCTTCATATGTCAATCTGCAAGGCAAGTCAGTTTATCTGCCAGCCGTTCTATTTTTTTTTTTGGGGGGGGGGTGCCGTTTAAGAAATTCATTCAACTTATTTTTTTCTTTTTGTCGTGTCTTTGTCTTGGAGAATTCTGTTTTGTATTCTTTTATGAATTTAATTTTTTTTTCTTGTTATGCATTTCAAGTGCCTTTAAGATGAGAGGTTAATTCACAGGCTATTTAATTGCGTCTTGATTTGCCTTGCCTATTAAAAATAATACAAAAAGTGAAAAAAAAAAACATTTCCGATGCTTGATAGCTTTGTTTACCTTCGCAGTTCAGTTCATAAATTGGTAAAAATCTCTCCCGCTACTTCTCTTACATTTTTCAGTCTGTATCAATAGAAACCTGGTCGCTCAGTTCAAGACTTTGAACAAAATCTCTCTCTCTCTCTCTCTCTCTTCCACAATAGAGACTTTCGCTCAGCTTAAGACTTTCTCTTCTCCACAATAACAGAAATCACCCTGCTCAGTTTCTCTCTCTCTCTCTCTCTCTCTCTCTCTCTCTTCCATAGCACTAGAAACCTGGCGGCTCAGCTTAAGACTTTCTCTCTCTCTCTCCACAATAATAGAAATCACATCGCTTAGTTTAAGACCTTGAACAATCTCTCTCTCTCTCTCTCTCTCTCTCTCTCTCTCTCTCAGTTCAAATCACACAGTTTAAGACCTTGAACAATCTCTCTCTCTCTCTCTCTCTCTCTCTCTCTCTCTCTCTCTCTCTCTCTCTCTCTCTCTCTCTCTCTCTCTCTCCACAATAATAGAAATCTCGCTCAGTTTAAGACCTTCTCTCTCTCTCTCTCTCTCTCTCTCTCTCTCCAAAAATCCCTCACCAATTCTTCAATATACCTGCTTCTCTCTCTTTCAACTTCCGCTCCCCATCATCCACCTGCCATACTTACAAGATCCATTAGTCTTTCCCTCTCCTTTTTCACCTCTTCCTCTCGTTTTAACAGCTTCTGCGTAATTGCTTCTTGGTCATTTTTCTCCTGTTACGGCTTAATTCCCGGAACCCCAGCGCTTGCAACGGCAATTGCTTGTAAAACGGACGGACTGGTAAATAGCCGAGTTGTTTAATGAACTTGAATTTATGATTTTCATACGCAGTTCGGTCTGCCTTGAGATGAGAGGTCTAAGGGCCGAGTCGTATAATAAACTTGGTGAGGCTTTTCGCTATGTTCTAATGAATAAAAGTGATTTTTTTTCTGCGTATGGTAATTAATGAATGGATGTGATTTTTTTGCGTATGTTAATTAATGAATAGATATGATTTTTTGCCGTATGTTAATTAATAGATATGATTTTTTTGCGTATGTTAATTAATGAATAAATATGATTTTTTGCGTATGTTAATTAATGAATAAATATGATTTTTTTGTGCGTATGTTAATTAATGATTAAATATGATTTTTTGTGTATGTTAATTAATGAATAAACATGATTTTTTCTGCGTATGTTAATTAATGAATAGATATGATTTTTTTGCGTATGTTAAATAATGAATAAGTTTCATTATTCTGCGTATTTTAATTAATGACTCACTATGATTTTTTTTCCGTTTGTTAATTAATGAATAAATACGATTTTTTTGCGTGTTAACGAATAAATATGATTTTTTGCGTATGTTAATTAGTGACTAAATATGATTATTTCTGCCTAGTTTAATTAATGATTAAATATGATTTTTTGCGTATGTTAATTAATGAATAGATTGTTTTTGCGTATGGTAATTAATGAATAAATATGATTTTTTGCGTTTGTTAATTAATGATTAAATATGATTTTTTTGTGTATGTTAATTAATGAATAAACATGATTTTTTCTGCGTGTGTTAATTAATGAATAAATATGATGTTTTTCTGCGTGTGTTAATTAATGAATAAATATGATTATTTCTGCGTATTTTAATTCATGATTAAATGTGATTTTTTGCGTATGTTAATTAATGAATAAATGCGACTTTTTGCGTATGTTAATGAATAAATATGATTTTTGCGTATGTTAATTAATGAATAAATATGATTTTTCTGCGTATTTTAATTGATGATTAAATGTGATTTTTTGTGTATGTTAATTAGTGAATAAATACGATTTTTTGCATATGTTAATAAATACGTAAATATGATTTTTTTCTGCGTATGTTAATTAATGAATAAATTATTTTTTTGTATGTCACTGTTATTAACTCTAGAATTGGTGCCTCATATTCTAATGGATCAAGATGAAATATTTATATCTTTATCTCTATGTTAGTAACTCCAAGAAAATCGTTTCCTTATATCCTAATGGATCAAGATGAGTTTTTTTATATATTCATTTATATATTAGTAAGTCTATGATTTATTTCTGTGCACTATAATAGACGAAGATGAATTATCTTCATGTATGTTAATTTGCGAAGACAATTTATTCTGTATATGTTAACGTACCCAGGAAAAAAAGTCTTTGTCGCTTCTCAGAACGTTCACGAATAAGAATAATTAATGCTAAAACCAGTGCGAAGATGCTTCGTTTACTTAGAGAATGGAAGAAGATGAAATCAAACTGCTAGTGTTACCGACTTGGTTTCATGATGAAGAAGTAGGAAAAATATTGTTTAACAATTTTCGCCTACGATGAGGATATCAGTTTATTTTTTAGTATAACAAGTTTCATAATGAGAAAGATAAGAAATGTACAAAAGACTGGGCATATACATACAATATGTATGTATGTATATATATATATATATATATATATATATATATATATATATATATATATATATATATATATATATATATATATATATATATATATATATATATATATATATATATATATATATATATATATATATATATATATATATATATAAACGTGAGCATCCTCACCACTACATTACATCCAGACCAATAAACAACAGTACTACTTCCACCTCAGAAAACCCTCAAAACTCTCTCTCTCTCTCTCTCTCTCTCTCTCTCTCTCTCTCTCTCTCTCTCTCTCTCTCTCTCTCCTACTATCTATCCACCCATACACTCTCCTCCTTTCGGCAAAGATGCGACCTACTTTTTCTCTCGTCGCACCCCCCCCCTCCTCTCTCCCCTTCCCCTCTCCTCCCCCCCCCTCTCCTCCCCCCAACCCCTTCTGCACATTCAATATTCAATAGCCTTTGTACCTCGCCGCAAATATTCGTGATAAACGATAGAAAAGTCCTCCCCCTTTTTCCCCCCTCCCCTTCCCCCTCCCTCCCCCCTTCCCAGTGATGAAACGCATGATTTATCGTCCTCCCGAGAAGTGTCTGGAGCGGATCATGATGGCCGACCGACCAGGAGCAGGAGCGTGGGGAAGGGAGGTGAGGGGGGGGGGGAATGGAAAAAATGACATCCGTCGAATTCGGAGCATTTTTCAGTGTGGATGCTCCGATACAGTTTTCAGGAGAGGGATGGCTGGTGAAGTTTATACACACACACACATATATATATAGGTACACTAAAAAATACTGGTGGTTTTACACACACGTATACACACACCAAAAGTTTATCGTTGCCCCAACACTTTTTAGTAGAATGTTGGCAGGTGAATTTACACACACACACATAGGTACACAAAAAAAAATATTGATGGAAATATGACGCCTGAATTTACACACACACGTACACACATATGCACACACATACATACACACACACACGTACCGATGCCCAACACTTTCAAAAGAATGCCGCCAGGGTAATATACACAGAAGCACACATATACTACACACATTAAAAAATACCAATGCCCGGATAAAGTATTTACTGGAAATCTAACGGTGATTTACATACATAGCCTACATACACACACACACACACACACACATACACACACCATAAAATACCGATGCCGAATACGGTTTTCACTGGATAGCGGATTGAATTTCTACGAACATGCGCTCTCTTAAAAAAAAAAAAAAAAAAAAAAACAGGATTTTCTCATTTATACTAGAGAGGCTTTAGAAAGACGTCGGGTGATTTTACACACACATACATACACAAAAAATAGTATACTTTTCCGTTAATACCGGCGAATTTTTAACAGCTCTAAAACATAAGCGGTATGGGTTTATTAGTAAATGAAAAATCTGATTGTGTGGCTATATAAAAAAAAATATGCATCAAATCCACGGCATTTTTTAAGTGGGGATGGCAAATAATAGGTTTTTAATTCCGAGCTAATTAGCTTAAAATTCAATAATCATTTTATAAACACTAATGAGGTTTCATGACTTTATTCCTAAACGAAAAACAATTGCACGTCGAATTAAAAAAAAAAAAGCGCTCAGATTACAAGTATTCTTCAGTGAAAATGACAAAACATTTTTTTTAATTGAAAGGAATTTATTTGAATGAAAAAGAATTGTATTGGAATAAAATAATAATTTTTTTATTTGAAAGAACTGTATTGGAATGAAAAATAAACAAGTAAAAACTGCACCGAGGTTTCTTCGGCGCAATCGAGTTTTCTCTACAGCGTATGATGCTGTATGAAACTCTCAGCCACGGCCCATGAAACTTTCAGCCACGACTTAGTGATGGCCTGTGTTGTTGGCACGTATAGCGGTGCCAGACGCACGATCATTGCTAACTTTAACCTTAAATAAAAAAAAAACTATTGAGGCTAGAGGGCTGCAGTTTGGTAGGTTTGATGATTGGAGTGTGGATGATCAACATACCAATTTGCAGCCCTCTAGCCTCACTAGTTTTTAAGATCTGAGGGCGGACAGAAAAAGTGCGGACGGACAGACAAATATAGCCATCTCAATAGTTTTCTTTTATAGAAAACTAAAAAGTGGGCTACTTTTTACATATGGCGATTAGTGCCACTAAAATTCATTACCATGGAAAGACCAGTGACCTTCTAATTTCTACTTCAGTACTATCTGACCTTTTAAATCAACCCCCAATTCATGTCTTTAAGAGAATACCGTTGCACTGTTTAAAAATTCAAGTTGCGATTCCAAACTAAGAGTTTACTCCTCCGAGTAGCTGGAGGAGTTTATCAAGTTATTTAAAGTTATTTAAAGCTGAAGTTGATTCAAGGCCGTACGTCAACATGCACAAAGCTTTAAAAGGCACCAAAAAATTATAATTTTATAGTCTATGATTTCAATAACTGAATACTTTGTCTAAAGGAGTCATGAAATGAAATGTTATTTAAACTTTAACTGGACTTTGAAGCCTTAATTTAGCATACACGTGGCTTTAAAAGCACTAAAGAATTATGATCTTAAAAAATGTGTGATTTCAATAACTGAATACTTTATCTAAAGGAGTAATGATATTTAAGCTTGAACTTTCTTTTAAAGCTTTAATTCAATATACACAAGGCTTTAAAGGCGGTAGAGAATTATAATTTTATAAAGTCTATGGTTTCAGCAACTGACTACTTTATCTAAACCATTAATGAAATGACCCCTGTTCCAAAAAAATTCAAAATATTGTTTTGAGTTTTCTGTAAAAGAAAGCTATTCAGATGGCTTTTTGTCTGTCCGTCCGCCTTCAGATCTTAAAAACTACTGAGGCTAGAGGGCTGCAAATTGGTATGTTGATCACCCACCCTCCAATCATCAAACGTACCTAATTGCAGCCCTGTAGCCTCATTAGTTTTTATTTTATTTAAGGTTAAAGTTAGCCATAATCATGCGTCTGGCACCGCTATAGGTGTCAACAACACCGGCCACCACCGGGCTGTGGCTGAAAATTTCATGGGCCGCGGCTGAAAGTTTCATGGGCCGTGGCTGAAAGTGTCATGGGCCTCAGCTGAGTTTCATGGGCCGTGGCTGAACGTTCCATGGGCCGCGGCTGAGAGTTTCATGGGCCGCGGCTGAGAGTTTCATGGGCCGCGGCTGAGAGTTTCATGGGCCACGGCTGAGAGTCTCATGGAACGTGGCTGAGAGTTTTATAGAGCATTGTACGCTGTAGAGAAAACTCGATTGCGCCGAGGAAACTTCGGCGCATTTTTTGTTATTTTTCACACAGGAGACCCAGTATAAATCTGTCTTTCATGATCACGTACGGGAGTTAATCACGTATACGACGAAACATGTTAATCAGGCTGTAATGACCGATTAAAAATTAAAGTCAGAGCTTTTCATTCTAAAGCTGCAGATTCTCATTAACTTTCCTTTTAATGGCCTTAATGGCCAAAATTAATAGCAGATTCCAGCGACAATTCGTTCAAAAGAAGTAAGTCACTTTCTAAAGCTATGAAACTCTTTGACTACAACAAACATTAATTTTAATTAAAAGTAATTTGCCTGAAATCTACGGTAAACTATTTTTTTACCTTGACGATGAATGGGCATTAATTATATTTCCTTTTCAACGTTACAAAAAAAAAGACTCCATTAAACAAAATATCATGAATATGAAAAATTTACTGCTATATTCCTCGCCGTTTCAGACCAAGTCATTTTTGTCTCCAGAACCCCTACACTTACAGACATCAATGGTCCCTAAAGGAATTAATGTGTTGCTGTTGTGAGCAGGATTTTATTCAGCTTCTGAATAACATTTTTTACAATATTTGGCGTTTAAATGGTCCTAAAACGTACAAGAAAGTAAGCATTTGATTACAGCTTCAGAGATTTTGCAACACATTTTAATGCCATGAATATTCATCATAAAGTAACCATCGTTTATGATATTATTCATGATGCATAAATGTCAAAATTACCTAGCTGCTACCGTTACTTCGAAAAGTACATAATGGCGCATATATCCAAAGCTCACACATACACAAATACACGCACACACAAACAGAACCACAGATACGGAAAAAATAAAATTCTTAAATGCCGGATTGTGAATTCCAATATTACCATTTCATGAGCAACGATTACTACTTTTTAGTTGGGCGTAAAATCAGACCGCATATATAGCTGACGCATGCGTAAGAGACGACTTCATTACAGTAAAATTATTTTTGAATTCACAAAAAATATTTCCAAATTGATAATAAAGTTGTCGTCTTTATATCAATATTTGTCAATGAACGCAGGCTATTTTAAACAAAGATAAAAATAAAAACTTACTTAATGATATTTTATAAAATGATGTTTAATAACACAACATTTCGATCTAGTGAGAGAGAGAGAGAGAGAGAGAGAGAGAGAGAGAGAGAGAGAGAGAGAGGACGCACGATTGTTAAATTCATCATTAAAGTGACTTTAAGACCCAGATAATGACTGAAACGCATGAGGGCAAGGAAGAAGGAGGTGGGGGAGGAGGAGGTATAAGTAGGGTCATGGACCCAAGGAAGGAAGAGGAAAACCAAGAGGGGGAGGAGGAGGAGGAGGAAAAAAAACCAGAGGAAAGGGGGTTATAGGGACGAACAAGAGAAAGGGGAACGGTGTAGAAGAGGAGGAAAATTACGGGGAAGGTGAGGAAGTAAATGAGGAGGAAAATCATGGAAATATAAGGAAGAAAATGGGGAGGAAATGGGGTAAGATTACTAATAACATGAGGGAAATGAGGGGGAAATGAGGAAGAAAATGAGGAGGAAAATTATGGGAAGATGAGGAAGAAAACGTGGGGAAGATGATGAAGAAAATGAGGAGGAAAATTATGGGAAGATGAGGAAGAAAACGTGGGGAAGATGATGAAGAAAATGAGGAGGAAAATTATGGGAAGATGAGGAAGAAAAAGAGGGGAAGATTATAAAGAAAATGAGGAGGAAAATGGGGGAAGATGAGGAAGAATATGGGGGGAAGATGTGGAAGAAAATGAGGGAAATATGAAAAAGAAAAAATGAGGATGAAAATGAGGGGAAGATAAGGAAGAAAACGAGGGGAAGAATGAGGGCAAGGTGAGGAAGAAAATGAGGAGGAAGATGAGGAAGAAAATGAAGATGAAAATTATGGGAAGATGAAGAAGAAAATGAGGAAGAAAATGAGGGCACGATAAGGAAGAAAATGAGGGGAATCCGTAGGAAGAAGAAGGAAGAATAAGGAAAGTCATTTGTCGGAAGAAGAGGGCAAAATAAAGAGACGCGACTCCGGCGAAAGAATAGGTAGAAGAATATACACGAGAGAGAGAGAGAGAGAGAGAGAGAGAGAGAGAGAGAGAGAGAGAGAGAGAGAGAGAGAGAGAGGCCAAGCGTTACAGGAGAATAACACGACCCTCTCCAGCACTCCTCAACATAGTTGTCTCTGAAGGACCTCAATGTCCTACTCGACCCTTGGAGAAGGACTCCGAGCGAACGGCGCGCATCAAAGGCTCACCTGATCCTCAAAGGAAAGGTAAGGCACCACGGCGCCGCGCCGTTTATTATCCAGGAAAATCCTTCTGGGTCCACAGGAAATTCCCCAACGCCCTTCTGCCTAGCAGAGGCGAGGTTGTTCTAGTGCTAGGAAACCAAATTCGTGGGTATAACCTCGCAGGGACTCAGATATATAGCAAATGGTTATTTCTCCTGTACTATAATATGTGCTAAGGACACGAGTAAAATACACATTATGTACAGCGATAGCTCGCTCTCTCTCTCTCTCTCTCTCTCTCTCTCTCTCTCTCTCTCTCTCTCTCTCTCTCTCTCTCTCTCTATATATATATATATATATATATATATATATATATATATATATATATATATATATATATATATATATATATATATATATATATATCGTGTGTATAGATAGTGTTATACGCATACACAAAAGATATATTCATATATATATATATATATATATATATATATATAGAGAGAGAGATAGAGAGAGATAATATGCAAAGACGAAAACCAATTACCACACATATCAATCTTTTTTTACTGCGTTAGAGAGAGAGAGAGAGAGAGAGAGAGAGAGAGAGAGAGAGAGAGAGAGAGAGAGAGAGAGAGATACAACAACAACCAGCTTGACTCGGTCCGGCGGAACCCCTTCCCTTCCCCATCCCTCCACCCCAGCCCCCCTTCCTCCCACTCCCCCTACCCCCTTTATCATTGAATTAAGACGCCTTTAAATCCCGTCAGTGCAATATCATCCGAAACACACAAACACACACACAAACACACAAGAGATATAAGATGTGGCTTTTCAACAAAACGAACACGTCCAGCCACACTCGTAATGTATCCACTTTCGTGGTAAAAAAAAAGAAAAAGAAAACGGACGAGATAAAAAAAAAGAAACGGACGAGATATATCTTTTGATTTTTGGGCCGGCGAAGGAACGAGCGATGGCGTCCCGGTATTTATTGAAAAGTCGAAGGCCGCGTTCAGTTGGGTTCGAAAGCTTCGGAGGATAGATCGTTCGTCATCCGTTGCTGTGGCTTCCTTCAGAATTGTTCGTGCTTCTAGATTATTATTATTATTATTATTATTATTATTATTATTATTATTATTATTATTATTATCTCATAATAGCATGAGTTACTAAAATGTTGAAGAAATCCACAGTGGTGTAGATGTAAAAATACATTTCTAGAATATATATTTACATCTACACCACTGTGGATTTACTATTATTATTTGCATGGGTAAAAATATATTTAAAAATAAATTTCTACAGAGAGCTTTCGGGAATCTGCTGGAACAGATTCCCGAAAGTTCTCTGTAGAGCTTTATGTTTAAATATATTTTTACCCATGCATAACTGTGGGTTTGTTTCTCCATTTAAAGCCTCATGCTATTATGAGTATCTTCTTCTTCTTCTTCTTCTTCTTCTTCTTCTTCTTCTTCTTCTTCTTCTTCTTCTTCTTCTTCTTCTTCTTCTTCTTCTTCTTCTTCTTCTTCTTCTTCTTCTTCTTCTTCTTAATAATAATAATAATAATAATAATAATAATAATAATAATTATTATTATTATTATTATTATTATTATTATTATTATTATTATTATTATTATTATTCAGAAGATAAACGCTATTCCAAGCCTACAGGGACCACTGACTCGAAATTCAAGCTTCCAAAGAATATGGTGTACATTAGAAAGAAGTAACAGAAGGTAAAGGGAAATAAAGAACGAAGATATCGCTTATCAAAAACGAAAAAATTAAATTAACAAATTAATAAATAATTAGATAAAAATGTAAATACGTATGATGTCAGAACGAATTCAGTGATTATATAATAATTTAATATTTATTCATCTTTTTGTTGCGAATTCTCTCCGCCATTTCATACACCAATAATTCTTTTATCTTCCCATTTTTAAAAGGAAGTGTAGACATTTTCCCTAATCTCTTTATTTTCTTCCCATATTTGCTGCCCTTTCCCTTCAGAGCTGCTGAAATAAAGATGTTAAGTTACCACCCCAACCCCGTCGGCCTCAGCATGAAAAAAATTCACATTTTGTAACATAAGAAAAAGAAAATATTTAAAATGACGAGTATAAAACTTCCCTAATCTCTTTATTTTCTACACACATATTTGCTTCCAATTCCTTTCAGAGCTGTCAAAATAAAGACGTTAAGTTACCACCCCCACCGCCGTCGGCCTCAGCCTAAAAAAATAGTATTTCCCAACACCAAAAATAAATATATATATTTATTCCTCACCCAGAGCTGTCGAAATAAAGACGTATAAAGTTACCACCCCGTCGGCCTCAGCATAAAAAAAAATCGCACTCAGTGACACCTACAAAAATAAATATATTTATTCCTCGCTCAGAGCTGTCGAAATAAACACATATGAAGTTACTACCCCGTCGGCCTCAGCCACTCCCCCCCCCCAAAAAAAAAAAATAAATAAATAAAAATTCACATTTTGTAACACCTACAAAAACGAACACATATTTATTCCTCGCGAGGCGCTTTCAAGCCTGATCTCTCTCGCCGCTCTGAACGCCCCCTCCCTACCCCGCCAACCCACCCACCCAGTCGGGAAGGAAGGCAGGCGAAAGCATGATGTGTTTTGCTTGAAGAATACGAATGATATACGACCCAACACGTGGCGACTACTCTTTGTCCCTCCCAAAATCCTTTTCGGATATTCGAGGAGTCAAAAAAACCCCCGGCGATGAAATATTTGCTCGCGGAAACAAAGCTATAAATCAGGAGGATGGAAGAATGAAAATTTTAAAAGACACAAAAAAATAAGTTGTAAAGTGAGGAACGAATGGATGGCGCAACGATCCTAGCAAGGATTGAAATGGAAACAAAGCTTACTCTGGAAAATATAAAATATAAATAAAAGGTTACTTTGAAAAACTGAGAAAAAATATAAACAAAGATTGTCTGAAAAGGTTAACATATAAACAAAGATTGTTTTGAAAGGCTTGAAAACTAAATAATGGTCACTTTTAAAAAGTTTAAAATATCAAAAAACAAAGCTTATTTTGAAAAAACTGAAAACATAACAAAGCTTACTTTGAAAGGCTTAAAATATAAACAATGCTTACTTTGAAAAACTTGAAATATAAAAAATGCTTACTTAAAAAGCTTAGAATATAAACAAAGCTTACCTTGAAAAGTTTACACAAAGCTTGCTTTGAAAAACTTAAAATGTAAAAGCTTACTTTGAATCGCTTAAAATATAAACAAATGTTACTTTGAAAATCTTAAATTATAAACAAAGCTTACTTTGAAAACCTTAAAATATACGGAAATCTTCCTTTGAAAAGCTTAAAATATTAACAAAACTTACTCTAAAACGTTTAAGATATAAACAAATCCTGCTTTGAAAAAGTTAAAACATAACCAAGCCTTACTCTTGAAGACCAAAAATATTTATTTTCGGATAATAAGCATGAATATTTATCGAAACAACGGTACAAATCCTGAAGGACGGCGCGTCTAATGAACACAAAGTTCTGCCCTTCATAAGCCAAAATGATACAAAGTTCTGTCCTTCATGAGTCAAACTGACACAAAGTTCTGCCCTTCATGAGTCAAACTGACACAAAGTTCTGTCCTTCATGAGTCGAATTGACACAGTTCTGTCCTTCATTAGTCAAATTGACACAAAGTTCTGCCCTTCATGAGTCAAAATGACACAAAGTTCTGCCCTTCATAAGGCAAATTGACAAAAAGTTCTGCCCTTCATAAGTCAAACTGACACTTCTGCCCTTCATAAGTAAATACATTTTGCTTAGCAAAGCTTACTCACAGTTACTCCGGAGATACATTCATTTTCTTCAGTTGAACGGGGGTCCTTTTGTTATTTTTCTTTTCAAACAATTAGTTTCTACTACATAGTGTTTACTGCACTTTCCTATGCACTGCCCACCCAAAACAATAAAACGGGACACTTAATCACTCAATATTCCCTCTAAGCAAATACAAGCTCTTCTGTACCGTGGAATTTCCCCTACAAATAAAACAACCTCCTCTGTACCGTGGAATTTTCCCTATAAATAAAACAACCTCCTCTGTACCGTGGAAATTTCCATACAAATAAAAATAAGGTCCACACTATCGTGCAGTGTTCACTGTCATGCAAAGTTCACTTAAACAAAGTCGTCTCAATATCGTGCAAATTTCGATCTAAACCAAGTCATTCCACTGTGATTACCATTCACTCATTTTAAAAAATTCAATTAACATGCATCCATTAAAAAAACTCGGATAACATTCACCCATTAAAAAAAATTCAATTAACATTCACCCATTTAAAAAATTCAACTAACGTTCACCGATTTAAAGAAATTCAATTAACATTCACCCATTCAAAAAAATTCAGTTAACATACACCCATCTAAAAAAATCCAATTAACATTCCCCAATTAAGAAATCAATTAACATTTACCCATTAAAAAAATTCAATTAACATTCACCCATTTAAAAACTTCAATTAAAATTAACCCATTTAAAAAATTCAATTAGCATTCACCTATTTAAAAAACTAAATTAACATTCACCCATTAAAAAATTTAGTTAACATTCACCTATTTAAAAAACTAAATTAACATTCACCATTTAAAAATTCAATCAACATTCACCCATTTAAAAAAATTTAGTTATCATTCACCCATTTAAAAACATTCAATTAACATTCACCCATTTAAAAACATTCAATTAACATTCACCCATTTAAAGAGATTCAGTTAACATTCACCCATTAAAAAAAATTCAATTAACATTCACATATTTTAAAAAATGAATTAACATTCACCCATTCAAAAAAAAAAAGATTCACTGAGAATACCCCAAACCTCACTTGACAGTTATCACAGTGCTTCCCATGACTGCCCTCACCTCTCCATCAGCTTGCAAGCAGACGCCAGGAAAAAAAAAAAAACCTGACGCCCAAAAAACTTACGAACGACTTCAGGAACCAGACTTCGGACTCCTCTAAAACCCGCCTTTATAACACCTACGTCAGCCTGATCTCGTAAATATCCCTCTCTCTTCCGAAGATAAATATTCCGTCCTGACGTTTCTGTATCCATAAATAAACAAGGAGACGCGAAAAGCGAGAAACGATAAAAATTGATGACACACGCACAAATTTATTTTATATCGCTTCCCACACACGATGGTACATGCCGTTTGTGTTACAGTGCGATGAAAGAGTGATTCCGTTCCGGTCGGTACAGCGATTTTTGGCTGTAACTTATAGATACAGAGGTCACGGTAATGTCGGCGGTAGTAGAGGTTGAGAGAGAGAGAGAGAGAGAGAGAGAGAGAGAGAGAGAGAGAGAGAGAGAGAGAGAGAGAGAGAGACTTTACACAATATCAGTGTTAGTTGTAAGAGAGATATCGGGGCTAAATGATGGAGAGAGAGAGAGAGAGAGAGAGAGAGAGAGAGAGAGAGACTTATTTACGTAATATCAGCTCTAGCTGTAAAAGAGAGAGAGATTTAACATAACGGCCCTAGTTTTGGAGAGAGAGAGAGAGAGAGAGAGAGAGAGAGAGAGAGAGAGAGAGAGAGAGAGAGAGAGAGAGACTTTACATAACCCTACATTCCCCGACGGTCCAAATTCTTGCGAGTCAGTGGGTAACGTGAGAGATATTCATCATATTCTTCTACAGTGAAAAGGTAGCGGGCAATTTTTCTTCCTTAAGGTATACATGATTAAATTTTGGCCCGTAGGGCGGGGTGTGTGAAAGGAATGCTATTACCGCCTAACCGACTTCCTGTTTGTTTGTGCGTTGTCACTAAGGAAAATTAGACCTGTAGTTTCAACGATTCATGTGTTTGCTGTAGTGTGTCAAGTTTGAAAGTAATGCACAAAAACCTCTGGCATGACAAAAATAATATAACTATAAATATTTAATGACGATATGGATGCATTCATCGGTAGCCTATTAATAACCAATTCGGGAGGAAGATTTTCAGCATAGCTTTAGTCTAATGCGTCAGAGGCAACTAAATGTGTGTATATATCTAGTATATATGTGTGTGTGCGTGTATGTATGTTTGAGTGTGTATATATATATATATATATATATATATATATATATATATATATATATATATATATATATATATATATATATACAGTATATATATATATATATATATATATATATATATATATATATATATATATATATATATATATATATATACATATATAGCATATATATATATATATATATATATATATATATATATATATATATATATATATATATATATATATATATATATATATACATACATATATATACACACACACATTCTGAGCAGAGAATAGACGTGGCTTACCAACAGTACTGACCGTACATACTTTGCATACTTATCTACAAACAAATGGACTTGTCCACCAGTAACCAAGGCCTTGTTATTACCCTATGACGTTGGTCTTCGGGCTCTATTGTTTCCTATCACTACTTGCAAATTCACAAGCAAAGTCAAAAAGCGAGATCTATAGATTAACGTCTCTCTAAGCCAGGGCCGTCTAACCCAATGCCCGTGGGCCAAAAGTGGCCCGTTTGATTTAGAAAGTGGCCCACTAGGGAAAAATAAGTAAAAGTACATTTCTCTTTTTGTATCATAAAAATAAGTACTTGTCAATTTCCTTTCCTATATATTCTGAGTAATATGTATATATATATATATATATATATATATATATATATATATATATATATATATATATATATATATATATATATATATATATATATATATATATATATATATATATATATACATATATATACATATATATATATATATATATATATATATATATATATATATATATATATATATATATTATAAATGTCTGTGAAAGATTTTCTGTTAAAACAGAATTCCATCAAATATAAAGGGGAGCCCATAGAAACTGCTAAATGTGGAAAATAAAGGCTATATTTCAGAGACAAAACTGTCTCTCTCCTCAGGCCTGAGGAGAGAGACAGTTTGGTTTTCGAAATGTAGCCTTATTTTTCACATTTTGGCGTTTCTATGGTTCCTTTATATTGATATATATAAATATAAATATATATATATATATATATATATATATATATATATATATATATATATATATATATATATATATATATGTATATATATATATATATATATATATATATATATATATATACATATACATACATTCACACACACACATATACATACATATACACATGTGGCCCGCATGACTTTTTGTTTTTTCAAGAGTGGCCCCTCAGACTAAACAACTTGGACGGCCCTACTCCAAGCGAAGACGAGCAATAAACCACTCTCTTCAATTAAGACGAGAAAAGCACTGACAGACAATCGCTATTTGTGGACATTTACGATACTGGAAAATAGACCTATCTAGTAAAAAAAAAAACACGATACATTAGGTTAAAATTATGGAAACACTGACCAAGTTACATCAAGCGCTAACAGAGACTTTTTAGCAAATAGAAATCAAACGCTACCTCGTTTGGCTGCCACATAAATTTACGCTGAGAAGGGAGAAAGACCAAGTTCCAATCGAATCTGATCCTTTTTCGCTCGAAACTTAGGGCATAAATTCCGCTGCAGCGGCCCTCGCGACTAATTGATAAAAAACTCCTGCATATCTAGATTACTTTCCGGCGAAAACTCACTCTCCTAAGAGGGAATGGCTTCCAGGAAAACTGAGACAGGAGCCGCCACCGCATCCACGCTTTTTGTATATCAAGACCAGGTACCAAGATATTCTAGTGCCACAGCAACTTCGTACACTGACAGAAAATTATCGTATGACACAACTGTAGACACCTAGATGCAGCTATTCATTAATCCCTCTCAGAATGCTAATACTAATAAAGTAATATTTAAATCTAGTAATAATGTTAAAATAAAAGTTATATTTAAAGGAAACATCTAAATCTAAAAGGTTTATCAAGCAAGAGTGACACAACATTAATCCCTCTCAGAGTACCAATACTAATAAAGTAATATCTAAATCCAGTAATAGTGTAAAAATAAATTAAAAGTAATATTTAAAGGAAATAGTTACATCTGGATGAGCAAAAAGATTAATCAAGCAATAGTGACACAACATATTTATGTTAGATAAGCAGCAAGATATGGATAAATAACTAAAAAAAAGGGGGTGGGGGACTCGATAACGATTTTCAATTACCTGAACTTTCACAAACCAATAAAATGACTTCATCTGAAAAAATGGAGATTTCTTTGCCAAACTGAAAAATGAAACAGAGGAACACTTACAATTACTTTGCTCGGCGGATCACCTGGAAAGAAAAAGGGATAATATTATGGCAAACATAAATATTATTAAAAGCATAAAAGGGTTTTAGCTTTCTGTAAAAGAAAACTATTGTGCCGGCTTTGTCTGTCCGTCAGCACTTTTTTCCGTCCGCCCTCAGAACTTACACACTACTGAGGCTAGAGGGCTGCAAATTGGTATGTTGATCATCCACCCTCCAATCATCAAACATACAAATTGCAGCCTTCTACCCCCCGTAGTTTTTATTTTATTTAAAGTTAAAGTTAGCCATAATCGCGTTTCTGGCAATATAGGATAGGCCACCACCGGGCCGTGGTTAAAGTTTCATGGGCCGCAGCTCATACAGTATTATACCGAGACTAACGAAAGATAGATCTACTTTCGGTGGCCTTGATTATGCGCTGTAGCGGCTGTACAGAAAACTCGATTGCGAAGAAACTTCGGCGCATATTTTACTTGTTTATTTCAGTAACTGATTACCATTATAAAAGCCATTCTGACTGAGTATCACTGGAACAGAAAATTAGAAACTTAATTTCTATGGGTTCAAATTCTGTCTGTTACCGAGTCCAGCATTATAAAAGCAAGACATAAATTATGTATTTACATAACAGTTAAGCTTACTATGTCGGCAGCTTATAGCCGTGATGGTCTGACAAAGGATGAAACTAAACATCATTTACATTAAAGTATATAAATTTTTGCTCAAGATTTGGGTGATTTAATTGCTTGCCATAATTAAAGTAAAAAATGCACCGAAGTTTCTTTGGTGCAATCGAGTTTTCTGTACAGTCAGTACAGTGTATAATCAAGGCCACCGAAAGTAGATCTATCTTTCGGTAGTCTTGGTATAATGCTGTATGAGCCGCGGCCCATGAAACTAACCGCGGCCCGGTGGTGGCCTATCCTATATTGTTGCCAGAAGCACGATTATGGCTAACTTTAACCTTATATAAAATAAAAACTACTGAGGCTAGAGGGCTGCAATTTGGTATGTTTGTTGATTGGAGGGTGGATGATCGACATACCATTTTGCAGCCCTCTAGCCTGGGTAGTTTTATAAGATCTAAGGGCGGACAGAAAAAGTACGGACGGATAGACAAAGCCGGCACAACAGTTTTCTTTTACAGAAAACTAAAAACGACAAACCCCGAACATTACCGGGTACTTTCCAAAATCCTGACAAGAAGCAATTCCAAATTTATATATAAAATAAACGATATTCAGCCTGTACTTTTTCTTCCTTGTAGATAATACATCGATTGATTTACCAGTAAATCTATATTATGTACAAGGAATGCATAAATGCTCATTATCGTCCATTATATTACACATTTTTTCTTTCTCGTAGATAATAGACTGATAAATCAATCAATCTATTATCCACAAGGTTCAAAAAATATTTAAACGTCCGCACATACACAAATCTATATCTACATCTATATCTATGTATATAACCACATGTATTTATACACATTTATATATATATATATATATATATATATATATATGTGTGTGTGTGTGTGTGTGTGTATATATATATATATATATATATATATATATATATATATATATATATATATATATATATATATATATATATATATATATATATATATATATATATATATATATATATATATATATATATATTAGATAGATAGACAGAGAGACAGACAGACAGACAGATAGATGTTGTGCACATGCTCCCTAGCGTGTAAATTTGTTCGCATGGAAGAAAATCCTAATGTCAGTATGTAAATATACGTTTTGTTGAACATGCGCGACCAGCACACTTACAACCACACGTAACAAACACACAAACACACACACACACTCATGCAACATCACACCAAAGCAAAAGCGGTGCTTTTTCCTCCATTTCCACTCCCAAAAAATGTGCAGTGATGACGACATCACCAATTTGCAAGCTTGAAATTACTATCGAGTGCTGCCAATCGCAGCAGGAATAGGCATGCGCGGCTGACATTACAGAAACAAAATATCAGAAAGAAAGGAGTTAAATTACTTGAAAAGAGTTAAATCACTATAATTACTGAAGGAACAAAATAACAAAGAAAGGGATTAAATTACCAGAAAAGTGTTAAGCCACTAGAAACACCTTATGGTCAAAATAACGCTAGGGAACTTTTAAATTGAGAACAATGGACGAAAATTTCATCTTTTTTCATTACATAGTAGCTCTAACGCCCTCCTCTCCCTCTCTCCCCCTCCCTCTCTATCGTACAGCTGTCATAACCCGACCCGCCCCTTTCCCCTACCCCTTCCACTATCCAGTTTAAAAAAGGAAAAAAAGGTTTAAAAACAAATTGACGTGAATACAGACGATTGCAAGGGGAGGAACACAGCTGTATGATTGATCATACTCATTCTGGCTGGCCTAAATGGTAGTGGGTGGCCAAAGAGGAAGGGTTAGTGGAGGGGGGAATGGATGGAAGGGACGTGGCCACTGCCCATTTGGTCAACAACCGCCCCCCGCAACCATTCCCCAGGCACTATAGTTCGATTCCGGGCGTGCAAAAGTGAGAAATGTCCTTAAGCCTGAATAGCGAGGCCATTAAGCAGTAGACCGACGCGTGACTCGATGTGATGAATATTTGAAGAGTGATGAAAGCGATACGCAGCCGACATCACCCATCTGGAAAATACAAATCGGTGGCGCCGCCGCCGCAGCAGCCGCCGCCGATGCGGCGCGAAAAGAAACGTGAAACATCGCCCGTCGGCCGGAAAAAGATATCGTGCAAAAAAAAAAAAAAAACCACCGGTCGGAAAAAGATATCGTGCAAAAAAAAAAAAACCACCGGTCGGAAAAAGATATCGTGCTAAAAACAAAAACAAAAATTATCAATAGGTGGGAAAAATATATTTTGCTTAAAAAAACCTACCCATCGGTCGGAAAAAAATATCGTGGTAAAGAAAAAAAAAACATTACTCATCAGAAAAAGATATCGCGCTAAAAAAAATTACCCATCGGTCCGAAAAAGATATTTTGCTTAAAAAAAACTACCCATCGGTCGGAAAAAGATATCGTGCTAAAAAAACATTACCCATCGGTCTGAAAAAGATACGTGCTAAAAAAAAATTACCCATCGGTAAGAATAAGATATTTTGTTTAAAAAAACTACCCGTCGGCCGGAAAAAAATATCGTGGTAAAGAAAAAAAATTACCCATCTGTCGGAAAAAGATATCTTGCTAAAAAAACATTACCCATAGGTCGGAAAAAGATATCGTATTAAAAAAAAACATTACCCACAGGTCGGAAAAAGATGTGCTAAAAAAAAACATTATTACCATAGGTCGGAGAAAGATATCGTACTAAAACAAAACAAAAAATATACCCACCAGTCGGAAAAATATATCGCGTTTAAAAAAAAAAAAAAAAGTTGAAGGCTGTACGCGTTGAATGATTGGTTAAAAGTAAAAGATATCGTGCTAAGAAAAAAAAAAAAGCTGAATGAGTTGAAGGGTGTAAGCGTGGAACGACCGGTTAACAGTACGATACAAGACATTCATTAAACCTCAAAAGACACGAAAAGCTTAAGAAAAGTCGTACATTGTGGGTTGATCTTGTATCATGTGTCAGATACATTTACCAGACATCAGCCTTTCATACCTCGACGATATATAGCCTTTCCACGAACGGTTTATTATTGATTTATGGTTTTCTGAAAAGAGTGCAGACTCTAAATACCAAGTAAGAGAATCTTGAACACGCACAAGTGGATAGGATAAGAATATAAATTTAGACCAAACACCAATCGCCGAGACCTATGAGGTCGTTCAGCGCTGAAACGAAATCTGAGAATAAAGGAGGTTTGAAAGGTGTAACAGGAAGAAAACCTCGCAGTTGCACTATGAAACAATTGTTAAGAAAGGGTGGATAGCAAAATGGAAAAAGATAATATGAATGGAGGTACAGTAAAAGGAACGAAAGGGGTTGCAGCTAGGGGCCGAGGGGACGCTGCTAAGAACCTTGAGTAATGCCTGCAGGGTACCCTGTGAGGTGCCCTGACGGCACTACCCCCCTACGGGGACACGCACGAGTGGCACCAGAGATGTGTGGATTCATTCACGGTATTGCTAAAATCTTCTTTTCCAAAAACATCATATTATTTATAAATAATTTCTAGAAACTACATGATAACATGACAGGAATTTCGAAGAGGAAAACGACGTTCAATATCTACCACAGCTTTGCGTATGCTGTGAAACATTGCAGGAAACACTTTATGCCGCATTCGCTGGTCTGTTTATCAGTAGATACTACATTTTTTTTCAAAAAGATATAAATCGGAACTGGTGGAAAAAAAAAACTTCAGCGCAAAGAATAAAATCATTACATTTTAAAGACAGCCCAAATATTTTCCAAGCACGATTATTATTATTATTATTATTATTATTATTATTATTATTATTATTATTATTATTATTATTATTATTATTTAAAAATACTCCTAGTAGCATGAGTCTTCAAATGGACAAACAAATCCGCAGTTATGTATATGTCCATATATTTAAAGATAAATCTGTACAGATTTATCTTTAAATATATGTACATATACATAACAGTGGATTTGTTTCTCCATTATTATTATTATTATTATTATTATTATTATTATTATTATTATTATTATTATTATTATTATTATTATTATTATTATGATAAATACTTACTAGATACTCCTCTCAAAAGAACATTCTCAAATGAATTACTGCAAATTCACACTCAAATGGAATGACAATTACGCCTTATACTTCGTCAACAACGTAAGGAATTCGTTCGGAATGTTTTACAAGGTACCAGACCCCCTGAGGTTGCTCACCGTGATGAGTTGCTATCAGCTGTGCATACTTCAGTGCCTTGCTTGAGTAAAGCTTGCAGTATTGCAAACAAATTGCAATCTATGTGTTGCAAGTTTAGCTTCGTATTCGTAATTAGCGGTCTCACAGACTGCAACATTTGTAAAATGGCCAAAAATATTTCAAAATCATTTTCGTATCATTGCCAGGCAGTAACTATATAATGAATCAGATAAATTTTGTCTACAACAACGTACAGTATTTTAGATAAATTTTGGGCCAAAGTGAATAATCTGTACCGATATCATATTCTATAGATAAATTTTGGTTTAAAGAGGATCATGAATAACACACACACACACACACACACACACACATATATATATATATATATATATATATATATATATATATATATATATATATATATATATATATATATATATATATATACATATATGTCCCTGTTTACCATTAACACCTCACTTATCTGAAGTTTGTGGTTATCCAGTAATCTGGAACATACAACATTCAGTCCTTTCTTGCTTTCCCTGCTGTTTGTCTCTACGCTGTCATAACTCCTGTTTTCATAGGTTTGTTGCCTGTTTTGAATATCTATAATAGGTGCTCCTCTATCATATTTTTTACACATTAGCCGCCGTAATTACTGCCACAGAATAATTGCCGTATTTATGCAACGGAATAAGAAGCATTTTTCCATAACACGCATGCCAACATTATTCTTACACAAATACGACAATAAAGGACTATTTACTAAAAGAAGAAAAAGAAGAAAAAGGAGAAAAAATCAAACCTCAAATTAAAAAAAAATAGCCGGAGATAGAATATACCGCCATATTTATTGCCAGTGATTCAAGTATATGCCTAACTCTACCTACCCGGTTTCATGAAACCTGTTCCATCTATGAGGTACTTCGACAGCCGATGTTACTCAAGAAAATATCATGAGTAAAAACATGCGCCGAAGTGTCTTCGGCACAATCGAGTTTTCTGTACAGCATATAATCAAGGCCACCGAAAATAGATCTACCTTTCGGTGGTCTCGGTATAATGCTGTATGAGTTGCGGTCCACGAAACTTTAACCACAGCCCGGTTGCGGCCTGGCCTTTATCTTTGCCAGACGCACGCTTGTGGCTAACTTTAAACTTAAATAAAATAAAGACTACTGAGGCTAGAGGGCTGCAATTTGGTATGTTTGATAATTGGAGGGTGGATGATCAACATACCAATTTGCAGACCTATAGCCTCAGTAGTTTTTAAGATCTGCGGGCGAACAGAAAAAAGTGCGGACGGACAGACAAAGCCGGCACAATAGTTTCCTTTTCAAAAAACTAAAAATTATTCAGAATAAAAACGAAAGACATTGCGAAAAGCAGATTACGCAGTATAAGAAAATCATATAGAAGGACATGGGAGTGACATTACAAGAAAATTAACGGTTTTAAAACATAAGAAAATCAACTATTCCAAAACATCGCTTACGAAACGTTATGTTAAAAAAAGGTACAAAAAATTATTACGGGTGAAGAAGGTGGGGCTATCAATCTCTCCTTACAGGAGCAGATTCAATTTCGGAAACGTCTACGCTTCCTTAAATTAAATTCTGAGCCCTTTACATAACCCTTGCATTCATCTTCCGTTGTAAACTCGAAAGGGGTAGAGGAGGAGGGGTGGGGGGAGAGGGGGAAAGGGCTATTACTCTACTCCAGAAAGAATAAGAAGAAGAATGAGAAAGGAGAAAAAAAAAAAGAAAATGGCTCAACACAAAAGCCAAAAACAGGAGAAGACTTCCATCTCAACCCCTACACCGTCTCCAATTAGAATGTCTCTAATACAGTCTCCCTGTTTCTTTTCAGACCGACCCTTTCTCTCTCTCTCTCTCTCTCTCTCTCTCTCTCTCTCTCTCTCTCTCTCTCTCTCTCCTGATCAACTTCTCGGATGATTTTGTCCCCTGGAGAAGAAAAAGAATAACAGGTAGACATTTCCTTCCCCATCCCTATTTTCTGTTTTCTTTCTCCCCCCCCACCCCTATTATTCTTCTTCTTCTTCTTCTTCTTCTTCTTCTTCTTCTTCTTCTTCTTCTTCTTCTTCTTCTTCGTCACGGCATCATCACGGTATCACCGCCGTGTGTTTTCGGTCTAAACACAAGGCAGATTCTTTACGCCTAACGGGCTCATAGAGGCGATTCCTGGAAGCCACAATCGGCTTCCAGAAAAGAGATGATGAGGGTCGCCGCCGTCGTTTCTTCGGTATCACTTCCTCGAAGGGTGGCTTTTTCCATCTGGTTAGAGATCGAGATATCAGCGGAATGTATTCCAGAGGCTCTTTCATTTTCCAGAGACTTTCCATTTGATCAGAATTCAAATTGTATGAACGACTGGAATGACTTCCAGTGATTTATGTGGTTCCGGAGGCTTTCCAAATGGTCAGGGTCGAAATTCTAATAATGACTGGAATGATTTCCAGTGATTTTTCATTCAACTTTGGAATCAAAAGAGTGTATTCCAGAGGCTGTTCATTTTTCCAGAGACTTTCCATTTGATCAGTTTAAATCATATAAATGATTGGAATGACTTCCCATGGTTTTTCATTCAACTTTGGAATCACAGGAATGTATTCCAGAGGCTTTTCATTTTTCCAGATACTTTCCATTTGATCAAAGTAGAAATTATATAAAGGACCGGAATGACTTCCAGTTATTTTCCATTCAACGCTGGAATCAAAGGAATGTATTCTAGAGGTTTTTCATATTCCAGAGACTTTCTATTTCGTTATGTTCTCTTAATTACTTCCAGTGATTTGCATGGTTCCAGAGACTTTCATTACGGTCAGGGTCGAAATTCTGTTAATGATCGGAATGGCTTCCAGTGCTTTTTCATTCAACTATGGAACCACAGGATGTGTCCCAGAGGCTTTCCAGTTTTCCAGACACTTTCCATTTGATCAAAGTAGAAATTATATAAATGACTGGAATGACTTCTAGTTATTTTCTACTCAACTTTGGAATCAAAAGAATGTATTCCAGAGGCTTTTCATATTCCAGAAACTTTCTATTTCGTTATGTTCCCTTAATGACTTCCAGAGATTTTCCATTTAACTCTGGAATCGAAGGAATGCGTTCCAGAGACTTTCCATTTGGTCATTTTCGAAATTACACAAATGACTTCCATTGATTTTCCATTCAACTTTAGAGTCACAGGAATGTATTCCAGAGGTTCGTTCCATCTGATCAGAGTCAAAATTATATAAATGACTGGAAACATTTCCAGTGAGTTTCCATTCAACTTTGGAATCAAAGGAATGTATTCCAGAGGCTTTTCGTTTTCCACAGACTTTCCACTTCGTATCGTTCAAATTACATAAATGACTCCGGTGATTTTCCACAGGCTTTTAATTTTCCAGAAATTTTCCACTTGCTTAGTCTCCCGTAGGGGGGTGGGAGGTAGTGCCGTCAGTGCACCTCATGCGGTGCTCTGCAGGCATTGCTTAAGGTTCTTTGCAGCGTGTCTTTGGCCCCTAGCTGCAACCCCTTTCGTTCCTTTTACTGTACCTCCTTTCATATATTCTTTATTCCATCTTACTGTCCAGCCTCTCGTAACAATTGATTCATAGTGCAACTGCGAGGTTTTCCTCCTGTTAGACCTTTCAAACTTTTACTGCCAATTTCCGTTTCTGCGATAAATGACCTCATAGGCCCCAGCGCTTGGCCTTTGGCATAAATTCTATATCCAATCCAATCCAATTTGATCAGAGTCGAAATTATATCAATGACTGGAATGACCTCCAGTGATTTTTCATTTGATTACGTCTGGAATCATTAAAATGAATTCCGAAGACTATTCATTTCTTTAAAGTCGAACTTAAACAAATGACTTTCAGTGATTTCCCATTTAATTAGGTTCAAAAGAACTGAAATGAATTCAGAATGCCTTTATTTCGTCGTTCCAATTATTAAAAATGACTTCCAGCAATTTGATCAACTTTGGAATCACTGGAATGAGTTCCAGTGCCTTATATATTTGGCTGAATTTTTAATTACTGGAACATACTACAGCGACTTCAGATCAGGCTAACTTTGGAATTTCTAGAATGATTTGTAGTGAATTATCTTTTGCTTAAATCTGGAATTACTGGAGAGGATTCCAACGACTTTCAGTACGGTACATACAAGTTTCATTAGGTGAATCTGAAATTACTGGAATGAATTCCAGTTACGTTCCATTTGGTTAATATTAGGTTTACAAAAAAGATTCCAGTGAGTTTGGAATGGAATGGAATATAGAGTTTAGGCCAAAGGCCAAGTACTGGGACCGATGAGGTCATTCAGCGCTGGAAAGGAAATTGAGAATAGGTAGTCTGAATGGTGTAACAAGAGGAAAACATTGCAGTTGCACTATGAAATAATTGTTAGGAGAGGGTGGATAGCAAGATGAAAGGAAGATAATATGAATGGAGGTACAGTAAAAGGAATGAAAGGGGTCGTAGCTAGGGGTCACAGGAACGTCCATAACTTATTACTTAGCTTAGTTCGGAAGGAATGAATTCCAGTGGTCTTTTAAAGAATTAGTGTGCAAACATACATTCAGTACACAGATTATTTCCTTTAGGGAATCTAGGTTTTGTTCGGTTTAAGGCCTCATTAATCATCGAAAGTTCAAACATCACGGTGAAGTAGCAATAAAATCGACTGATAACAAACTACAAACACGCACGCACACATTATATGTATGTATGTATGTGTATATACAGTATATGTATATAATATATAAATATATATATATAATATATATATATATATATATATATATATATATATATATATATATATATATATATATATATATATATATATATATATATATATATATATATATATATATATATATATATATATATATATATATATATATATATACATACATATATATCATATAAATACATACACACACACACACACACACACACATATATATATATATATATATATATATATATATATATATATATATATATATATATATATATATATATATATATATATATATACTTCCCAGAACAAGCCAGGCGTTTGATGTGTTCGTGTGTATATGAAGGAAACGGACTTATGTAAAATACTAAAAATAAAAATATCAAATATACAAAGAATATTTACGACATTTGCAACAATAACGCTACAAAAAATAGCAGTATCGTGCAAACTTACGATTAACTGTCATGAGGAAATGTCTCCTCCACAATCCCATGACAGTAGCACATGCTGACGTGAAAAAAGAACATAAATATATTCGAGGTTACATTACTGTGTGAGATTTTTCTAACCGCAAATTGTAACTCGGGATATATTTTAATGTCAATATAGAGGCAGGTCTAAATATATCTTAATAGCTATAAAAAGTTAAATCTAAATATATTTTAACGTCAACAAAAATTATGTCTGTATAAAAATTAAGACTAAATATATTTCAATGTCAATAAAAAATAAAATTTAAATATATTTCAGTGTCAAGATATTCAAGTCCAAATATATTTCAACGTTAATAGAATTCAATGTCAATAAAAAGTCAAGTCTGAACATATTTTAATGCCAATAAAATGTCAAGTTTATACATATTTCAACGTCAAGAAACAGCCAAGTCTAAATATATTTTAAAGTCAATAAAAAGTAAGTTGTATATATATATTCTAATTTCAATAAAAAGTCAAGTCTAAATGTATTTTAAGGTCAACAAACATTCAATTGTAAATATATTCTAATGTCAATAAAAAGTCAAGTCTAAAATTTAATATATTTTAATGCCAATAAACAGTCAACTGTAAAGAGAGAGTAAATGCCTAAAGGTTTTCACTTTACTTTTTTATTATGATTAATCGTATGAAATATACCCAAGACATTACAGATTTTGAAGAACATCTATACTGTAAATATTTAAAGCATAACAAAAAATGTGTAAAACAACAAATTAAGAGACTCACCACAATAATTATTTCTATGAACACAGTTCATTACAACCACATGAATGTAGTGCTAAATTCGTTACATATATAATCATAAGAAATACACGCTTGTATGC
>NC_089777.1:25201536-25206536 GCF_040412425.1 Macrobrachium rosenbergii | reverse complement strand
AATTGACAACTTTTGATCATAACAGAAAACCGATAACGTAGAAATAAACCCGTAATGTATGACCTAAATAATAAATATGAAGAATTTAGACGGATAAGTGATAACTTACGATGATAACGGGAAACCGATAACTTAGAAATAAACTCGTAATGTATGACCTAAATAACAAATATAAAGAATTTAGACTGATAAGTGACAACTATTGATGATAACAGACAACCGATTACATAAATAAACCCGTAACGTATCAACTAAATAATAAATATGAAGAATTTAGACAGATAAGTGACACCTCATGATGATACCAGAAAACCGATAACTTATAAATAAATACTTAATTGATGACCTAAATAATAAATATGAAGATTTTAGACGGATATGAGACAACTTTTGGTGGTAACGGAAAACCGATACCTTATAAATAAACCCGTAATTTATGACCTAAATATTAGATATCTTCGAAGAATTTAGACGGATAATGAGACAATTTCGGATGGTAACATAAAACCGATACCTTATAAATAAACCCGTAATGTTTCAGCTAAATAATAACAGCGAAAAATTTAGTTTTCCTATTTTTGCCCACAGGAAACCAGAAATGAAACCTTTCAGTAAAAAATGAAAAACACAAAACAGCAAGTAACCCGATTTCTGATTCTGATGAGCTCTCAGAGATGAAATGCTCAAGTGTTGAACAACTGAATAAAAAGAACAACAACGAGAAAAACAACAGCGGGAAAAACAACAATATAGAACCATACAGGAGATGGTTCGTTGCATTACCTCTACTGATAAACCATGCAATTTCGTCTGGCAAGGTATTAGTAATTTATATACGATTTAGTAATTTATATACGATTTAGTAATTTATATACGATTTAGTAATTTATATACGATTTAGTAGTTTATATACGATTTAGATAAAACCAAATACGATTTAGTAATTTAAATATTGTAATTTATATCTTAGTAATTTAATGTAATTTATATACGATTTAGCGATTTAGTCATTTATATACGAATTTTTCGTTAATTACTCTTAATTTTACTCTTAATTTTACTCAACATAAAACCTTCTGCTCCCCAGACTCATCAACAGCGACTCAGAAAAAAAAACAAGCATTTTAACCTACGTAGATCTAACATAGGAAATATTACATAAGCACAATGGAACCGTTTGGTATTTATCAAGTGAGACACAAAACTACTCTTTCCCTGAAAGCAAAATCAGCCACCCGCCGGAATAATTACAGCCATTTGCGTAAAATATTACGGAACTGTCGATCGACAGTACAAGCGAAATTCTTTGCAAAATGCGGGTCTGGATATCTGTATTTTTTCAGAAATGGTTTATATATCATACACAAAATCTACAGACAAAGTTAAATATGACTCTTCTTTCACAGCGTTTTCATTATAGTATTTGATCCACTGCCTTTCTCAATGTCATGATATTTATTCATGATAGAAAATACCCGACAGGATGGAATGAATGAGAATAGAATAGAATAGGATATAGAATTTAGGCCAAAGGCCAAGCGCTGGGACCTATGACGTCATTCACCGCTGAAAGGGAAAATAACAGTAAGGTGGTTTGAAAGGTGTAACAGGAGGAAAACCTCGCAGTTGCACTCTGAAACAACTGTTAGAGAGGGCGAAAAGTAAGATGGAAGGAAGAGAATATGAACTGAGGTACAGTAAAAGGAATGAAAGAGGTTGCAGCTAGGGGGCAAAGTGACGCTGCAAGGACCCTTAAGTAATGCCTACAGTGTACCACGTGAGGTGCACTGGCGGCACTACCCCATGCGGGGTGAATGAATGAGTGGCTCCATCAAGCATGACGGCTTGGATTATATATATATATATATATATATATATATATATATATATATATATATATATATATATATATATATATATATATATATATATATATATATATATATTTATATATAGATAATATATATATATTATATATATATGACCTTCCAAATTTTCCATTCCCTTGACAAATGTCCCAAAACCAAGTGTCCTCAAAATATGACCTCACCACCAAAAAACACGCAGTTCCTCAATTCACAAATCAGTCTTCTCCCAGCTCACGTCTCCCCTACGAAGTAATTAACATAATTCAGATATGATCATTCATGGATGGTGGTTAATCGTGTTGGATATATTTTTTTTTATAGTGAAACTCAACAGGACAGGTAAATAAATCTTCTTAATTAAAAGGAAGGGGGAAGGATGACGAACTAGCAGTTGACGACAAAGGATGTGATAGGCTTTGCGCTTCGGAGGATGTGGCCAGTTAGGTTTATGTCAGAGAAAAATCTCTATTATTATTATTATTATTATTATTATTATTATTATTATTATTATTATTATTGTTGCTGTTGTTGTTGTAGTTCAGGTGAAACCTATTCATATGGAACAAGCCCACAGGGACCATCGACTTTTAAATTCAAGTTTCCAAAGAATATTATTATTATTATTATTATTATTATTATTATTATTATTATTATTATTATTATTATTATTATTATTATTATTATTATTATTCAGAAGAGAACCCTGTTCATATGGAACAAGCCCTCAGGGACCATTGACTTGAAATTCTAGCTTCCAAAGAATATGTTTATTATTATTATTATTATTATTATTATTATTATTATTATTATTATTATTATTATTATTATTATTATTATTATTATTATTATTCAGAAGATGAACCCTATCCATATGGAACAAGCCCTCAGGGACCATTGACTTGAAATTCAAGCTTCCAAAGAATATTATTATTATTATTATTATTATTATTATTATTATTATTATTATTATTATTCTTATTATTATTATTATTATTCAGAAGATGAACCATATCCATATGGAACAAGCCCTCAGAGGGATTGATTGACTTGAAATTCTAGCTTGGCAAAGAATATGCTTATTATTATTATTTTATTATTATTATTATTATGATATTATTATTATTCTATTATCCATTAGTTATTATTCACGAGATGAACCCAATCCATATGGAACAAGCCCGATCATTCTAATTTCACTGACTTGAAATTCAAGCTTCACAAACTTGTTTTTATTATTTTATTATTATTATTATTATTATTATTATTATTATTATTATTATTATTATTATTATTATTATATATTATTTTTATTATTCAAAAGAAGATGAACCTATTCATATGGAACAAGTTAGCAGAGGACATTAAATACATTTTAAGACTACAAATGTCTATTTGGCATATTTTTTTTGCAACATATCTTTTAAAACTCAAGTTAAGAGTAAAATATCATAATTTTCTAGTTTTATCCACTGTGACACCACGCAGTCCCAATCTGATTTTTATAAAATCATTTCACGGTCATTCTAATATCACAAACTTAAACAGAATATATCGAGAAACAAACTTTTGTTTACATTTTACAGTAAAAAAAAAAAGCTAAAGCCATTGTTACTTATTTACTTAGACAAGTTAAAAGGGGTTCTTTTGTGAGCAACTGAAGAGGATATTAAGAGTTTTCAAGCAAAATAGATTAAACTGCAAATTGAACTGAGGATCACTGTCAGTTAGCGCCATTTGAATTTAAATACATTTTAGTTACATACATATGTGTAGAACCTTCCGGAAGCAATATTCTTTTTTTCATCTATATACCTGTCGATGCCCACAAAACGTCAAGTTACCGACAGGAAAACAGTACATGATTTACGAGTTTTGATGAATGTAACGTGAATGCAATCTTTCTGTTACATAGTGATTTTTATAAATATAAGCATTTCATCGATTGTTGATCACCTGAACATCACGTTATACACAAAAGAAGGTATATGCATTTTTTTCAGTAAATTCAAGGAAAAAATGTCAGGATATGCGGTAATAATATTAGTAACCATAAGGTTTAAACCCTATATTCATACCCAATATTATCCGAGAATAACCTTGAAATGAACAACTTAAGCAACTTCGAATATCAAACACTGTTTATAAAGAGAGAAATGAGCTCATTTCTGGTTTTGTTTACTCCATGAACTTTAGACGATTACTTTAACAACTACCTACACAAAAAGTCACAGAAAAAATGAAAGTTATGGCATAAAATTAACTCGGTATAGAATGCTATAGTCTTTACTTCCCCATGCATAAAAGAACGGCTTCTAACACAAAATTTTGGAAACCCTCCTACAGTACAACAAATGTGTGAAAAAAACACAAAAATAATCAAAAGTCCCATAAGTTGCTTTCTTTGTGAAAATAAAAATAAGGTACTTTGCACAACTTACATTCTCTTTCACAGACAGCAGGAAGCTGACGCTTTCATTAAATGCACATACGACACGAAAACGATAAACAAACAAATGAAAATTAGACCTGTAACACGGCAGAACTAATTGTCTCTATGAATAAAGTGAAAATTGAAACAAATAACACGTTCATTAGTTTTAATTCAAACCTGCCGACAAGCAAGTGAAAAGACAACCAAAGATTTGCAGAGCTCCAAGCTCAAATCAGTAAAGTAAAAAATAATTTAAAAAAAATACTGAAGTCAGCAAAAGGACAAATTTTTAATATAAAAAACATGCATTGATAGGCTTATATTACGTCATCTCCGTGAGGATTTTTGAGTCTAGAGATCTTTGTACAATGTTTTACCTACCAGAAGTACCAATGATAGGCAGGTAGCAGAAACCTGCTCTTCTGTCAGTGACAAGATTATATAAATCCTTTCTCTTATCTTGATATCAAAAAAGAAGAAACCTGTTTCCTAACAATAATATGGGGATTAAAGATATTTTATTTATCATTCTATCATGATACAGATATTGCAGAAACTTCTCCTATATCACTGATATGAAGGTAGCAAAAACCTGTTTTCCTAAGACTGGTACGAAAATGAAAGAGATTATTATTATTATTTTTATAACAATGATGTGGAAAATTAAGAAATACATTCTCCCGTCAGTTGCAGAGGAGAAT
>NC_089777.1:25156536-25199036 GCF_040412425.1 Macrobrachium rosenbergii | reverse complement strand
AGAGAGAGAGAGAGAGAGAGAGAGAGGTCTGAGTTACAAGCAAACTCTCTTTTATTTGATACCTAGTAAGAAGGGGGAACTTACCTGTAGCTTCTTATTAGACATAAAAAACAATCTTAAAGTCTTAAAAATATAAAATCTATCTATTAATATTAAGTCTATATATCAAGCAACTATTCCTCCATAGCTGCGTCCTAATTCCTTTGCTAGGTCATCCTTAATCAGTTCATCGACCTCATAAAGGACACGTGGCCCTTGCCAAGGGTCATTTCCCGTCCGGTGGAGTTAAATAGTTTGGCTCTAATTGAGACAACAATGCTTGAGTTTTCGAACAACACGGCAAAGTTCAGTTGAATGATTGAATAGCACTATTAAATTTATAATTCCTTAAATGTGTAATCATCGGCAAATTTAAATTTACAATTCAGTTTCCAATCCTAATTAAATTGATAATTCGTCTCCAGTATCGCAATTATAATGTATTTTTACTTATTCCCCAAACCATAATTATAGTGTGCTTTTAATAGAGTTTCAATACCAATATAAATTCATTTTAGCTTTCTGTAAAAGAAAACTATTGTGCAGGCTTGTCTGTCCGTCCGCACTTCTTTCTGCCCGCACTTTTTTCTGTCCGCCCTCGGATCTTAAAAACTACTGAGGCTAGAGGGCTGCAAATTGGTATTTTGATCATCCACCCCCAATCATCAAACATACCAAATTGCAGCCCTCTAGCCGTAGTAGTTTTTTATTTTACATAAGTTTAAAGTTAGCCACAATCGTGCTTCTGGCAACGATATAGGACAGGCCATCACCGAACCATGGTTAAAGTTCATGGGCCGCGGCTCATACAGCATTATACCGAGCCCACCGAAAGATAGATCTGTTTTCGGTGGCCTTAATTATACGCTGTAGCGGCCGTACAGAAACTCGATGGCGCCGAAGGAACTTCGGCGAATTTTCTACTTGTTTATACATTCTAAACACTACGAATGCATTACATCTCAGATTTTAGAGTTGCACGACAATGCACTTCTATGCATAGTACACAACACCACAATAATAATGACTTTTCATTCATTCACGACACGCCTAGTATATTCTCAACAGACCGAATATAATGCACTGTTAGGCATTGCAAAGCATTCAGCTCCCGGATTACAGGGAACTCTTACTCATTCTCATCACTGATATTATTATGCATTTTGAAAGATTCTCACAGATTATGGTGCATCTGTACAGACATTCTAACGCTACGGTTACTTATATATATAACTTTTTATTACTTGAATATGTTGCAGTAAGATTGAACCAGGGATTCCACGAAATCCCTGAAATTTTCCGGGAATTCGAGAAGTCTCCAATTCACTTCGGGACATTTGTTCCCCGAGGGGCTAGTGCTAAACACGGCGAAACAGTGATTCACCTACACTGTTTTGCTGTGTCTAGTACTAGCCCCTCGGGTATCAAATGTGTTTCGCCGTGTTTAGGACTAGCCACTAGGGGATCAAATGCCATAGGGACATTTGATCTTTGAGGGACTAGTACTAAACACGGCGAAACAGTGATTCATCTGCAGTGTTTCACCATCTTTGGTACTAGCCCCGCAGGGATTAAATGTGTTTCGCCGTGTTTAGTACTAGCCCTTCAGAGATCAAATGTTCCTAAGTGAATTGCTGATTTCACGAATTCCCTGAAAATTTCACGGATTTCGTGAAACCCCTGGTTTCACAATTTTACTGTAACATATATATAACTCCATTTACAAAATTTTAAATCAACCTTCCATCTTACTTAAATCATACTACATATCCTTTATAGTCATCAAACATAATTTAGAAGCAACAAAAAGATATGCATCTTACTGCAAAGAAAATCTTATTCCAAACAAAATCCCAAATAAAAAAAATATGTACGTGATTCCTCGGGTCCAAAATAGGACTGATCTCTGCCCAGGTTGGCGATATAGCAATACTTACATGTTAACCCTAAGACAACTGACTTGTGCAATCGATCATCAATACTCGGGGGAGGGTAACGTATACTTACTTGGTAAGCATTATGACAAATGAGGTCACGCGATCCTTCATGCATAATGAACTCCCATGTGTAAAGAATTTCAGTCCTTTTGAGGGCCGACGTCGTGTTCTACAGTTTAATAGAGCTGAGGAATACATTCAGAATTTGGTAAAATCTTTTTCTCGAGAAATATTGACAATGGGAGTCACAAATTTCTAAATAAAACTTAACAACGCGATCGGCAAATATCTGAGGAAGGTTGTAAGTGTATATATATATATATATATATATATATATATATATATATATATATATATATATATATATATATATATATATATATATATATATATATATATATATATATATATATATATATATATATATATATATATATATATATATATATAATTATACATATATATATATATACACAATATCTATTTTATATATATATATATATATATATATATATATATATATATATATATATATATATATATATATATATACTGTATGTCAAGTTCCAAACTCCATTTTCCCTAATTGGATCCTAAGCAATATAAGAGAAAAGTAGAGAGAATTCAACAGATATTCCTAAAAACAAAAAGATAAAGAAACATCTCAAACCAGAGAGAGAGAGAGAGAGAGAGAGAGAGAGAGAGAGAGAGAGAGAAGCACGCAGTCACAGACAGAGTTACTGAATCAAATAAAGGCACCAAGCATTCCTAGAAGCACAAAAAAAAGACAAACCAACTGTCAAATGAAGCTTCCTGGATGAAAGTAATTTATGCTTTACTATAATTAACAGCCAGTCGAGCGAAATAACGACAAACAACAGCTTAACAAAGGATTCTGCAGGCGCCTAGTTTATGATGCAACGTAGAGGCCCCAGATGTCCAGTCGAGGGACTATTACCGTTTATTAGTGTCCTATTGGCTGGCCGACAAAGGGACATTAGACGCTCTCAGAACGTTGCATAAAACATGATATCAGGAGATCTCGGCCAGGCGAGAGAAGGAGAATTGCTTCTTCTCTGGAAGGAGGCTCAGAAGTAGGAGGAAAGTGGCTTCTGGTCTCAGAGGGAGTCTTAGAAGAAGGAAAGTGGCTTCTTGTCTCAGAGGGAGTCTTAGAAGAAGGAGAGTGGCTTCTTGTCTCACAGGGAGTCTTAGAAGAAGGAAAGTGGCTTCTTGTCTCAGAGGGAATCTTAGAAGAAGGAAAGTGGCTTCTTGTCTCAGAGGGGGTCTCAGAAGAAGGAAAGTGGTTTCTTGTCTCAGAGGGAGTCTCAGCAGAAGAAGGAAAGTGGCTTCTTGTCTCAGAGGGAGTCTTAGAAGAAGGAGAGTGGCTTCTTGTCTCAGAGGGAGTCTTAGAAGAAGGAAAAGTGGCTTCTTGTCTCAGAGGGAGTCTTAGAAGAAGGAAAGTGGCTTCTTGTCTCAGAGGGAGTCTCAGAAGAAGGAAAGTGGCTTCTTGTCTCAGAGGGAGTCTTAGAAGAAGGAAAGTGGCTTCTTGTCTCAGAGGGGGTCTTAGAAGAAGGAAAGTGGCTTCTTGTCTCACAGAGAGTCTTAGACGGACAGTCGTTCCTTGTCTCAGCGAGTCTTTCTTTTTAAGAAAACAGACTTTAAGTTACTTCTTTCCTCAAAGGGAGTCTTAAAAGGAGAGTTTTTTTTTTGTCTCAAAGGGAGTCTTAGAAGGAGATTTTTTTTTTGTCTCAAAGGGAGTCTTAGAAGGAGTGTTTTTTTTTCTCTCTCTCTCTCAAAGGGATTCTTAGGAGTTTTTTTTTTTTTTTTTTTTTTTTTTTTTTTTTTTTTTTTGGTCTCAAGGGAGTCTTTTTTTTTTTTTTTTCAAAGGGTATATTAGAAGGAGTTTTTTTCTCTCTCAAAGGGAGTCTTAGAAGGAGTTTTTTTTTTGTCTCAAAGGGAGTCTTAGAAGAGTTCTTTTTTTATGTCTCAAGGGGAGTCTTAGGAGAGTTTTTTTAAAGGGTGTCTTAGAAGGAGACTTTTTTTTCTCAAAGGGAGTCTTAGAAGGAGAGTTTTTTTTTTCTCTCTCAAAGGGAGTCTTAGAAGGAGAGTTTTTTTAAAGGGTCTTAGAAGGAGTTTTTTTTTTTTTTTCTCTCAAAGGGAGTCTTAGAAGGAGAGTTTTTTCTCTTTTTGTCTCAAAGGGAGTCTTAGAAGGATTTTTGTTTTGTCTCAAAGGGAGTCTTAGAAGGAGAGTTTTTTTTTTTTTTTGTCACAAAGGGAGTCTTAGAAGGTGAATTGCTTCTTCTCTGGAGGGGAATATCAGAAGAAAGAGAGTGGCTTCTTGCCTCAGAGGGAATCCTACAGGGAGAGTTTTTTTTTTTTTCTCTCAAAGGAGTCTTAGGAAGAGAGTTGCTTCTTGTGTCGAAGTGATTCTTAGAAGGAGAGTTGTTTTTTGTAATGAAGGGAGTCTTAGAAAGAGAGCTGGTTCTTGTATCTAAATGAGTCTCGGGAGGAGAGTGGTTTTTTGTCTGAAAGGGAGTCTTAGTGTGAGTTGCAACTGAGACAAAAGGAGTATTAGAAAGAGAACTGGTTCTTGTATCCAGATGAGTCTTAGAAGGAGAGTTGTTATTTGTCTTACAAGGAGTCTTAAGAAGTTGTGTCCTTCCTCTAAGGAAATTTTACGAATAGCAGTCCTTCCTGGATATGAAGGGAGTCTTAGAAGGGAAGCTGCTTCTTGGAGTCTTAGAAAGAAATTGCATTTTGTCTCAAAGGGAGTCTAAGAAAGAGTTGTTTCTTGTGTCAAAGTGAGTCTTAAAAGGAGATTGCTTCTGGTCTAGAAGGAAGCCTTGGAAGCAAAAGTGCTTTTAGTCTCGAGGCAGACAAGAAGTTGCCTTGAGAGACTTAGGAAGAAAGTTCCTTTGAAAGACTTTTGAAGAAAGTTGTTTTGAGAGACTTACGAAGAAAGTTGCTTTGAAAGAATCACGAAGAAAGTGGCAGCTTGGGGTAAAATTATTTGACAAATGGTGTGGACGAGTTGATGGAGAGGAAGGTTCCTAAAATCTAAGGGACACGAGAATGCTGCGTGCAAGATAAAAGTGAATGAGATTTGACACTCCTGGAGCCTTCGGTGTAAGTGTATGAAACGGATAATGTTGTGGAAATTTTCTGCACAAGAGGTTCATCCCCTATTCAGCAATTTAAGCATGAATTTGACAGAAAAATGACTTAATATTAAAAAAAACAAATAGAACAAACTCGTCACATAAGTCCTTATCATTTGCAGCTTGTTTCACTCGTGCATTAAAACTAACAATTACAAAACTGAAAAAACACCTCTCTCCTATGGACACTGCGAGTACCTTCGCGTACTGCTATAAAAACATAACTCGCTGTCATTTTTATAACAAACACATTTATTTGCAATTCCACGAAAACAAAAAAAAAATATTGCAGAGGGCCATATTTCAGCTTTTACGGGATAGATTGACGATGTTTTGCAAATGCAATTAAAAACAGGAGAAAAATACCAACACAAACTGTCCCTCTGCAACAAAAATCATTCAGCCATACGTCCAGAACAATATGATCCCTCAGTTTATTGTTTGCAATGCAATGACACCCGGCGTTTTTGCAATGGCGTCCTTCTCTTTATTTATCAACAGATATATTCAGAGCGAATGCAATTAATATCGTTTTGGATGTTTCCCAGCTCTAGGGAAGAAGAGTTTCAAAGCCCTAACAGTTAATTACAAGAAGAAGGTGCTTTTTACCTTACTAGAAAAAATTGTTGGTAGAGATGAAGTAATTAAATTGTAAAGCATGAAATGTTTATTAACTGGTTACTAGCTGAAGTCATTAACTGGTAAAGTAAGATGAGAACTGTTTAATAAATGGTCATTAACTGGTTCCTAACTGAAGTCATTAACTGGTAAAGTAAGATGAGAACTGTTTAATAACTGGTCATTATCTGGTTGCTAACTGAAGTCATTAACTGGTAAAGTAAGAAGAGAAATGTTTATTAACTGATCATTAACTGGTTGCTAACTGAAGTCATTAATTGGTACAGTAAGAAGGGAACTGTTTATCAACTGGTTACTAACTGAAATCATTAACTGGTACAGTAAGATGAGAAGTGTTTAATAACTGGTCATTAACTGGTGCTAACTGAAGTCATTAACTGGCAAAGTAAGATGAGAAGTGTTTAATAACTGGTCATTAACTGGTTACTAACTGAAGTCATTAACTGGTAAAGTAACAAGAGTGTTATTTACTGAATATAAAAATTGTAAGGGTTTATGAATGCATTTTTACAGTCACTTCTTCAGAGAAAAATAACTGTTCTGTCCTAAATTGGAAAACTGTAGTATCTGCAAAATTTTCGAAATTGGGATATGCCACCTACTGGGCTCGTGAAACACTGAAACGCAAGTTACTGCAGTTTCAGAATGATTCTTCAATGCTTGCCACGAGTATTTAGGGGGTCCCATTTGCAGTATCTGCAAACTCAGTAGTAAGGCAAGTTAGTAGTACCATTTTTTTCAGTTTTGTACTTCTGCAGATACCGAATTCTTCAATTCTAGGGTAGTGTTGTCGAATGTACGAACCAATTACAAATGTAAGTACAACTACATAAAACTTCAATTACCTGAAATTAGCGACGCTACCATAAAAGTTCATATAACACGTGACAACATAATTAAGCAACAAAGAGACACAAGAAAATTTAGATTAAACAATGCACTTGACAATGAAGTCATAAAGTAGAGTAGAGAGAGCAGTCAAGAGATTGCCATAGCGAGTTATCCAAGCCCTCATATCATTTACCTTTATTTTTTTTTACCTTGATTTTTTCGCTTTACCTTGATTTTTTCATTTGCCTAGTTTTTTTCATTTTCTTTTATTTTTTAATTTACCTTGATTTTTCATTTACCTTAATTTTCTTCATTTTCCTTTATTTTTTTCATTTACCTTGATATTTTCATCTACCTTTTTTATTTCCTTGATTTTTTCATTTACCTTGATTTTCCATTTACCTTTTTTATTTACCTTGATTCTTTCATTTACCTTTATTTTTTCATTTACCTTGATTTTTTCATTTACCTTGATATTATTTCATTTACCCTGATTTTTTCATTTTCCTTGATTTTTTTTATTTACTTTTTTTCCTTTATCTTTATTTTTTTTACATTATAAAAGCATCTTGGGCATTGCCACCAAGCAACTCTATACCATTAAGTTTTACTTTAAACATCAAGCTGTGACTATTTTAGTTCCTGTTCATTTTCACATCACAAAGACGTGAAAAGCTTAGCCAATCAAATCTTCTGATGATTTCAATTTACTGTCACATCACAGCAAAATGATCAGCATATGTTATTTAGTCGAAGACTTTGATTAAATTAATACCAGATATAATCTAGAATTAACATGGGTCACAGCTGCTTTCTGAAGTAAACATGAATCATTTCTATTTTAACCTGGGTCGCGTCTGTTTGTTAAAATAATGTTGAGTATATCTTATTATTAACCTGGGTTGCTGCTGTTTATAGAAATTAGGATTAAAATAATCTATATAGCTGCTTAAGGACGTTTTTAAGATTGTAAAAATCGATTTCATTGTGACCTTGATGATGGGAAGGGATTCTCGAAATGTTGGTGTAACAAAAAAACAAGTAAAAAATGTGCCGAAGTTTCTTCAGCGCAATCGAGTTTTCTATACAGCGTATAATCAAGGCAACCGACAGTACAGATATCTTTCGGTGGTCTCAGTATAATGCTGCATGAGCCGCGGCCCATGAAACTTTAACCATGACCCGGTGACGGTCTATCCTATGTCGTTGCCAGAAGCACGATTATGGCTAACTTTAACCTTAAATAAAGTAGCAACTATTGAGGATAGAGGGCTGCAATTTGGTATGTTTGATGATTGGACAGTGGTTGACCAACATACCAATATGCAACCCTCTAGCCTCAGTAGTTTTTAAGATCTGAGGGCAGAAAGAAAAAGTGCAGACAGAAAAAAGTGCGAACGGACAGACGAAGCCCGCACAATAGTTTTCTTTTGCCGAAAACTACAAAGGCATGATTTCCGGTCAGTATATTTTATTTCATTAACCTGTAATTTAACTTGAAGGACTATTGTTCTAGTAGGCTTAAGATTAACAATGAACATTCCAGCGAGAAGACCGGAAATCATCCATTTCTCTTAGATTCTTCATTGGCGGGGTGGGTAGAGCTCTCGGCTAGCACGCTGTTGGCCCAGCATTCGACTCTCCGGCCAGTCAATGAAGAATTAGAGGAATTTATTTCTGGTGATAGAAATTCATTTCTCGTCATAATGTGGTTCGGATTCCACAGGAAGCTGTAGGTCCCGTTGCTAGGTAACCAGTTGGTTCTTAGCCACGTAAAATAAGTCTAATCCTTCGGGCCAGCCCTAGGAGAGCTGTTAATCAGCTCAGTGGTCTGGTTAAACTAAGATATACTTAACTTTTTAATCAATTCCTCTTCTTTCTATTTACACCAAGGTTTTGGAGATCCTTCCCTTTATAAAGGTTACGATAAAATAATTTTTTTTTTTTTTACAATCCTAAAAACGTTCTTAAGCAGCTATATTATTTTAATACTAAAATTCTGTAAATCGCCACAACCCAGGCTATTAATAAAATATAATGAACATTATTTTAGCAAACAGGCGCGACCCACGTTAAAATATGATTTACTCATCTTCACTTCAAAAAACATCCGTGACCCAGGTTAATATTAGATGATATCTAATATTAATTTAATCAAAGTCTTCGACTAAATTGACAACAACATGTATTTGACACTAATTCAGTTAATACTTAATAGTAGCCTGTATCTAGTATCAACACCTTCGGTCCATGTAGATATTAATATATTTTAACATTACTGTAATTAACCCGAGATCCAGGTTAGTAATAATATTGATGTAATAAACAACTGCAACCCTGTTAAAAACAATAAATTTTTAGCATTAGTTTAATTAACTAACTATCATAGAGGAGAGGTGCGCGGAAGCACTGTTAGAGGCACAATAAATAACTGTAATGAAAGTATTTAATGCAATTAGCTGATGGCCGGCCAAGATCAAGGAGGTGTGAGAGACAATTGCTCTCTCCTAATGTGGTGACGGAGATGGGAACAATGCAATGCTTTTAAAAGCAGGGCGTTGCTTGTTTCTACGATGCTTGTTCGCGGGTGAAGTCTCTCTCTCTCTCTCTCTCTCTCTCTCTCTCTCTCTCTCTCTCTCTCTCTCTCTCTGAATCTGGTTTAAAGGTGAAATGACATTCTCTCTCTCTCTCTCTCTCTCTCTCTCTCTCTCTCTCTCTCTCTCTCTCTAAGAACCTATTGGAAAGGTGATTTGAAGCTATCTCTCTCTATATCTCTCTTTCTCTATGAATCTGGTTTAAAGGTGAAATGACACAATCTCTATCTCTCTCTCTCTCTCTCTCTCTCTCTCTCTCTCTCTAAGAACCTATTTGAAAGGTGAAATGAAGCTCTCTCTCTCTCTCTCTCTCTCTCTCTCTCTCTCTCTCTCTCTCTAAGGATCTGGTTTAAAGGTGAAATGACATACTCTCTATTTTTCTTCTCTCTCTCTCTCGCTAAAAACCTGTTTGAAAGGTGAAATGAATCTCTCTCTCTCTCCCTCTCTCTCTCTCTCTCTCTCTCTCTCTCGCTAAAAACCTGTTTGAAAGGTGAAATGAATCTCTCTCTCTCTCTCTCTCTCTCTGTCTCTCTCTGTCTCTCTCTCTCTCTCTCTCTCTCATAACCTATTTGGAAGGTGAAATGAAGCGTTCACTCTCTCTCTCCCTCCCTCTCTCTCTCTCTCTCTCTCTCTCTCTCTCTCTCTCTCTCTCTCTCTCTCTCTCTCTCTCTCTGCACCTGGTTTGGAGATGAAACAATTCTCAGTCTCAAAATCTAGTTGGAAGAATAAAACACGAATCTCTCTCTCTCTCTCTCTCTCTCTCTCTCTCTCTCTCTCTCTCTCTCTCTCTCTTCTCGATCGATCGATCGAAAATGGATTGACTGAAGGTGAAATGGCTCCATCTCTCCTAGAATTTACTTGAAAGACTAAAGGGTGTTCTCTCTCTCTCTCTCTCTCTCTCTCTCTCTCTCTCTCTCTCTCTCTCTCTCTCTCTCTCTCTCTCTCTCTCTCCAGGTATACTTTAAAACGTTATGGTCTTTTTCTTTCCTTTCCTTCAGAAATACGATATCTCACTTTGATTACAAGCCTCGTCTAGTCTTTCAATGACTTCCTAAAGTGCTGAAGCTTTCAGAAAAATACAAGACCTCGCTTCACTCAGCACATAATTTAAAACACAACAAACACGGTAATTCCTCAGTGATAAAGAATTTCACAGACTCGACTTGTCATCCCCGTTAACAAGAAACCCCAGGTAGTCACGAGCAACAAGTAAGCTCTAATCCTAATCTTGAAGTGGGTCCTCATCTGTCATAAATGATTTCGCAGCGGGGGGTCCATCCGCTCTCACCTGGATCCCGGCTGTGATGTCAGGTAACCGTGCTCAACAGGTAGATGAAAACCTTGTTCGGACGTGCGTGTTCGTCCGTCATAAATGATTCCACGGAAGGTCAGTTGAACTGAATATAGACTTTAGGCCAAAGGCCAAGCACTGGGGCCTATGAGGGCATTCAGCACTGAAAGGGAAATTTACAGTAAAAGGTTTGAAAGGTACATGTAACAGAAGGAAAACTTCGCAGTTGCACTATGAATCAACTGTTATGAGAGGCTGGAAAAGAAGATGGAAGAAAGAGAATATGAGAGGAAGTACAGTAAAAGGAACGAAAGGGGTTGCTGCTAGGGGGCCGAAGCACGCTGAAAAGAACCTTAAGTAACGCCTACAGTGCACCGCACGAGGTGCACTGACGACACTAACCCCCTACGGGGCACGGAAGGCCAGTTCACCCTACACTGTAACTTTAGACCTAGTTTTCGTTGGCCCAATATGACTTTGCGACCATATGTAACTTCTTGGAATTGATAATTTATCTATCATCAATTCAAGATGAGATCAATACATTATATATTAACAATTCATGATAAAATAATCAGAATATAATGACAATTAGACTCGTGTGAACTGGATGAATTTCCGTGCATAGGCAACCTGCTGTTATCACTACAATATCTATTATCAGTTTAATCAGAATACGATGATAATTATATTTTGTAACCTAGATGGATTCCCAACTACAGGTGACCTTTCGTAATTAATAAATCATCTATTATCAACTATGAGTAAAATTATCAGAATAAGATGATATTTAAATTTTTGTTACCTAGATGGATTCCCGACCATAGGTAACCTTTTGTAATGGATAAATTTCAATTATCAATTTAAGATCAAATAATCAGAATAGAGATGATTAACATTTTTGTGTAAACTAGACGGATTCCCGACCATAGGTAACGTTTTGAAATCAATAAATTACCTATTATCAGATGAAGATAATTAGAATATGATTATTATTAAACCTGCGTAAACTAGAACGATTCCTGAATATAGGTAACCTTTGTAATGAATAAATTATTAATTTATTTATTATAAATTCGAGACAAAATAACCAAAATATAATGATAATCAAATTTGTCTAACGTAGATGGATTCCCTATATGAATGACAGATGTGGTTTAAGGCATTACATTTGATTTTACTTAATGAACGAGAAAACAGTTTATTTTAATTTTAATCAAACATAGGATGTCAAATCAAGTACTGGTGCACTTTCAGCTATTCAGCGCATAAGACAATAAAATAAAGATGGAGCTGGAGTGGTTGGACAGCTAGATAAAGATACCTATAATATAAATAAAGAAGATTAAGTATCGGGACCTAAAGATGGAACGGGGAGAAAATGCGACAGTTGCACTAAGAAGTAATTGATAGTTAGAGGGGTTGGACGGCGGAATTGAAGAAAGGGAGAGGGAATGGAGATCAAGTAAAAGGTTAAAAAGTAGGTGAAGCAAGGGATGAGAAAATAGTGAGAACGACAGCTAAATGAAACTATAAAATTAATCAGTAAAAACAAATATATTGAAGTGGGTCTTCACCTCACTACAAAATTATATAAATTAATAAATAAATACATAAACAGTGAGAATGACAATTAAATTAAACTATCAAATTAATTAATAAAAACAAATATATTAAAGTGGGTCTTCCCTCACTACAAAATATATAAACAAATAAATAAATACATCCATACATAAATAAATAAATACAAACTATTTTTTGATCGTTACCACAGAGTACCTTGCTACATTTTTTACCAATTACCACGCAACAAAAGCCTGATTTCCTATGATTTTCGTGGCGCAAACATATTCCCGCGAAATTCCATTAAAAGTGGCGCGCACATATTTCAGTTTTTATGGAGGCGATATCCAGTGGTTTGCTTTTGCAATTGTAAAAAAAAAATGAAAAAAAAACAAATGAGAAAACCCACCATATCCTAACCATCTGCAACAAAAGTCATTCAGCCGTGTGTGGTCACTAATATTATGAACACCGGTTTTATTGTTTTCAATGGCATGGCTCTATATACTCTGTTTTGCGTGGAATATGATAAATTTGTCACCTGCAACTTCAAATTAATATGACTCAAATTGGGGTTAATTATATTATCTTTCCTAAAATGACTGGTACGATAATCACTTCAAGTGAACATTTCTCAAATAGGCTTTTATTGCATTGTCACTCAGAGTCTGTTACATTAAACGAGTAAAAAAATGCTGCGAAGTTTCTTCGGCGCAATCGAGTTTTCTGTACAGCGTATAATTCTGTATGAAGCTCTCAGCCACGGCCCATGAAACTCTTAGCCGCGGCCCATGAAACTTTTACCCACGGCCCGGTGGTGGCAGTTTTGTTGGTACCTATAGCGATTACAGACGTACGATTATGGCTAACTTTAACCTTTAAATAAAATAACAACTAATGAAGCTAGAGGGCTGCAATCTGGTATGTTTGATAATTGGAGGGTGGATGATCAACATACCAATTTGCAGCCCTTTAGCCTCGATAATCTTTAAGATCTGAGGGCGGACAGAAAAAGCGCGGACGGACAGACAAAGCCACCTCAATAGTTTCCTTTTGCAGAAAACTAAAAATGTATGGACATGTTACCCAGTCAATATTGCTCAAGTGGGCACTTTATTATATTATCTTTCTCAGAATGACTGATATGATATGCACTTCAAATCAATATTTCTCAACTAGGCTTTTATTGTATTACCTCTCTGACACCGGCTGACACAAAAAATGTATAGATAAGTTAATGATGTCTACGAGACCGAAAAAATTAAACATATGTAATTCCTGAGTAAACATATACGAATATAACCATTTGCAAAAATTTTACTTATTTGTTAACCTTTGTAAGCCATTTAATTTTAAATAAAGTTCGGCTCCTTATTAGGTCTTTAAAGTACAAAAAGACGGTACAGGTATTGAATTGAATATACTATTTAGGACACAGGCCAAGCACTGGGACCTATGAGGTCATTCAGCGCTGAAACGGAAATTTACAGTAAAAGGTCTGAAAGGTGTAACAGGAGGAAAACCTCGCGGTTGCACTATGGATCAATAGCTAGAAGAGGGTGGAAAATAAGATGGAAGAAAGAGAATATGAAAGGAGGTACGGTAAAAGGAACGAAAGGGGTTGAAGCTAGGGGCCGAGGGCACGTTGCAAAGAAATTTAAGTGATGCCTACCGTGCACCGACGGCACTTAACCCCTGCGGGTTGGTACAGGTATCAAACTGGGGAATAAAATTGCCAAAGCGATTTGACAATGCATATCCATTTATTGGAAGTAATGACGGTATTAAAATAAGTCAGACAATAAATAAGAACACTCGTTGATTTTCTGACTAATTCACGGACGTAATATGCATGAGGAGTCACTTCACTATTAATTACATGACGCTATACATTTCGACAGTGCACTGACCATTCATGTCTTTTACTCTCTACCGCCATTCCCAGTTGCAACCCACAAGAGTCGACTAACAAACAGGTATCGAATTCACTGAATAAATTAACAGACCCAACAAGAGCTTCCTCATTCGTCACCAGAGTTCAATCAATTGTATAAAGATGACCAGAGAGAGAGAGAGAGAGAGAGAGAGAGAGAGAGAGAGAGAGAGAGAGAGAGAGAGAGATAAGGATACTATAAGGTGAAGTTACGTACAGATACGGAGAGTTCTCCAAATTTTTCTACCAAATTCATCAAAACCGCAAGAGAGAGAGAGAGAGAGAGAGAGAGAGAGAGAGAGAGAGAGAGAGAGAGAGAGAGAGACAGTAAGGATACTGTAAAGTGAAGTTACATACGGATAATGAGAGTTCTACCAATTTCATCAAAACGACGGGAGAGAGAATTATTTTCTATTTCTCATCTTCAGCCCAACCACGGCCCCAACCCCCAAAACAAAAAACTTGACTACAAAAACCTTAACAAGTTCTAAGAAAGATTTCAGTCGTAAACTAAATAGTCAGCTGGAAAATCTATGTTGTAGTCAAAGCCACGCACCTATAGGTAATGGAGGAAGTACACTGCTTCCTGTGCTTCCTCTTCGAGGGGAGGCATTAAAGCATTGCCTGCCTGCGTGTGTGTTTGTGATTTAAACTGATTGTTCAACTCGTGCCACTGAACACGAAATTGAAACGATGCAAACCTCCCCTTTTCCAACTGCTAAGAAATTTCCGACTTCCAAACTCCTTTAACCCCTTTTCTGTCACGTAAATTGAATTTTATTGTCTTTTGAAGGAAAACACTACTCTCTCTCTCTCTCTCTCTCTCTCTCTCTCTCTCTCTCTGTATATATAAATATATATATATAATATATATATATATATATACATACACATATATATATAAATAAATATATATATATATATATATATATATATATATATATATATATATATATATATATATAATGTGTGTATGTATGTGTGTATATATATATATATATATATATATATATATATATATATATATATATATATATATATATATATATATATATATATATATATATAGACATATAAATATATAAATATATATAAGAACAAGTAGGCGACGGCCAGTGGTATACATTAGCGCGAAGGTGGACCATGGAAACGTATTCATCTCTACATAATTCTTTATTTCCAACGTTTCGTAATAAAAAGCTTTATTACATCATCAGGGAATCTGTTAAATAATGAATAAAATTACTTTAAAAATTGCTTTAAAATCAATAAAATCCATAAAATACTTGACAGTTAACATACAAGATAAAAAAAAACGAAAAAAAAAACATAAAAGCAAAATCAAAGACCGCTAACCAACCTTATACCAAGAAGGCAGAAGACAGAATGCATAAAAAGAAAAAAGTTAACTCAGGTACAGCTGAGTGGAGGAGGTCTGGGTATTTAACTGGGAACCAGTTGTTTAATAAATAATGATTCCAGGATAGGCAGTTCGCATACATTAGTTGTTTGGCCTATGAGAAATGATACAGAAATCGTTTCTATCAATATATGTTTTACAAATTTTCGAATGGATCCACGAGGAGGTTACTGAGGGTCAGAATCGACTCTCATCGGGGATTAAGTTTTCGGACTGGCTGTAGGCTCTCCAATCCCGAGCATTCAAGCATAAGAAACCATTCGAAAATTTGTAAAACATATTTTGATAGATAGAAACGATTTCTGTATCATAGGCCAAACAACTAATGTATGCGAACTGCCTATCCTGGAATCATTATTTATTAAACAACTGGTTCCCCAGTTAAAAACCCAGACCTCCTCCACTCAGCTGTACCTGAGTTAACTTTTTTTTTTTTATGCATTCTGTCTTCTGCCTTCTTGGTATAAGGTTGGTTAGCGGTCTTTGATTTTGCTTCTATGTCTTTTTTTTTCTTTTCGTTTTTTTTTTTATCTTGTATTTTAACTGTCAAGTATTTTATGGATTTTATTGATTTTAAGAGCAATTTTTAAAGTAATTTTATTCATTATTTAACAGATTCCTGATGATGTAATAAAGCTTTTTATTACGAAACGTTGGAAATAAAGAATTATGTAGAGATGAATACGTTTCTATGGTCCACTGCTAAATATATATTATATATATATATATATATATATATATATATATATATATATATATATATATATATATATATATATATATATATATATATACATATATACACACATATATAAAATATATATACACTCATGCATGTGTGTGTATATATACTGTATATATATGTATGTATGTATATACACACGAAGAGAATGGCGACAAATTCAACACGGAGGACCCTTGACAATCTGACCTTCGCAAGGCTAATGGGCCTTAACAACTGCAAGAATGCAAGCAATTCGGCAATTCAACTCTCTCCCCCTTACTCCCACCATCATCTCTCGCTCCAAACGCGTTCACCTGAAAAGTGTTTCCTGCTGAGGCTAACGGACTGGTTTTTCCATATTTCTGAAAATGGTGGATTATAAATATTATTACCATTGCAAAGGATGACAGAGCTTGCTTTCTTCTGGCTCAGGATGAAAGGGTCATGACACTGCAAAGATATCTTACCATGAAAAGACTTATCTTATGCGTTATGGGAAAAATAAACAAAAACAAATTGGATTATATGGCAACGTCTATCAACTAAATAACAGATTGGAATATAAGTAAACACAAAATCAACTAACGAAGCGTTGCAAAGCTATCTTACAATAAAAAAAATTACCTTATGCATTATATGAAAGATTAACAGAAAGAGTCTGGAATGCAAGTTAACACAAATATCAACTAGTGATGTTTTGCAAAGTATGGTGACACTAAAAGAATCCCCTGATGCTTCACAAGAAAAATGAACAAAATAATTTTGGAATATAAACACACATATCAGCTAATGATGAAATTCTATAGGGCAGAAATCTTAACAGTAATATTGCGTTTCCTGTAACTAATTTACGGATTCTTCCCTTATCTATCACAAGTTAAGAAGGAAAATTTCATATATATTACTTTTATCAAATACAGAATTAGAGTAAACATCATACGAGATATTCTGTAACCCAATCTATATCTCCATTACTATTACAGCGGATTTCCTTCAGTTATTAAAATATATTTCCATTTATTTCCTTTAGCATAGTATATTAACAAAGTATTTCCGACATCGATAGTCTAGGTGGTGGACAAGCCAGTTTCATGTATATATTCAATATAACTCAAACGCAAATACTTGTAAAAGTGTTCTAAGAATCTACTATTGTAAGCCTTCTAACGATAATTAAAACGAAATAAACTGCAATTAGTAAGGAAAAACGTGTGGAGAAACAACTCCACAGTTATGTAACTGTGCAGTACCAATAGATTTTAAAAATCAAACTCTGCAGAGAGCTTTCGAGAATCTGTTCGATTCTCCTTTTCAATTAGAGTTTTGTCATGATTCTAACTCATTCCTACTAATGGCACTGATATGGAACCTTACAGTAACGATAAAAATCACGCATTTAATTACAATACTAACTAACTGATAATGTTCTGCTACTTATTAAATGAAAATACAAGGATGAATCTCTTGCTGGGACCTTCCAATAGCGATAAAAATCGTGCATAAAATTACAATAATACTGATTCATAAATACCGTTCTATTACCGTTCAGATAAAAATACAAGGCAGAAAACCTCGCGGAAAAGTCCCTAAATCATGCATTTAATTATAATACTAATTAATTAATAATGTTCTGTTACCTATTAAATGAAAATACAAGGACGAATCTCTTGCGGGAACCTTCCAATAACGATAAAAATCTTGCAGAGAATAATAGTAATACTAATTCATAAACACCGTTCTGTGACCGTTTAGATAAAAATACAAGGCAGAAAACCTCGCGGAAAACTTCCTAAACACGAGCAGTATGATATCCTAAAGAGGACTCCAAATATATGGCTCGATTAAAGCCCATTTCTCCTCATATACCTCCCATTCAACACAAGTCAAGCCTGCCTACCTCTAGCGCCCGGCCCCCTTCCTTTCCCCGCCACCCGGGAGCCAGTTCCCCCCAAAACCCGGTCAACCACCCATCCCCAGGTCCCCCAGCTCCGGCTCCCGGCTCCGGCTCCTCTCGTCATCCGCCATACGGTTGATTTCATGTTTTATGCAGCGTCCTTCGTCCGTCTAAGGACCACATCAGCGGGGCCGAATATGGCACTAATAAACTGGCAATGGGCTCTCCACTGGACATCTGGGACCGCTCAGCTCGGGTTATAAACTAAACATCTGTTACGTTTGTTCCCGTGCGGTTTGGGGGTCGCCTCGTTTTCGTGATGTCCTTAGAGTTTCAGACGTCATTTCAATTTGGTAGAGCGAGGCTTGTACCACGTTTATGTTTTAATTCAATGTGAGGAAAGGTTCCTCTCTTGGCCAGACAGTTTTACAAGTAGTTCAACTTATTTTTACTCAGCGTTGGGAAAAATCTCCATTTTGTTTATGCCTGCATTTAATGTGAGTGAGGAAGGGCTGCTCTTAATAATATAATTTCATCTGTAGTGTCACTTTGAAGTACTTATTTCATCTGTAATGTCACTCTGAAGTACTGATTATCTCCAGTTTTAATTTCATTTTTGCTTACTCAGCAATAAGGAACAGAAAGTCTTCTGTTTGGATTTGAATTTAATATACATAAGTGTGGATTACATAATAATAATTACACGCAGACATAATGAAATGTACAAGTACAACATTTCTCTTGTATTTTCATTACAATAAAAGAAAATTATTCATGAATTATCAAAATAAATATACACAAAGGCTAAAGACTTTGGAGCAAAAGACTACATTAAAGACTTATGCAACTATGAAATTATTAATGAGTCATATTAGAGGTACTTTTAAATAACGTTATTCTCTTTACGTTATATAAATACTCACGTTTTATATATATATATATATATATATATATATATATATATATATATATATATATATATATATATATATATATATATATATATATATATATATATTATATATATATATATATATATATATATACATATAGTATATTATATGTATATATATATATATATATATATATATATACATATATATATATATATATATATATATATGCATATGAATATATATATATATATATATATATATATATATATATATTTATATATATATATATACACATATATATATGCACATACACATACATACATGTACCATCTATCCATCCATCCTACACTAGCCTCTATCCCTCGTCTACCCTCAAGAGCCTTACCCCCGCCCCAACGCGTGTAATACTTTGTACCGACGCTCCGTGAAACCGGATTTATGGTAATCATGCCATTAGCAGGCAATGGTCTCCGCCAGAGAATACAACCGCTCTAACAGCCTCCTTGCCGCTGGCTACTGTGGTCTTAAATTCTGAATTTTATCCCAAATTCTGCCGCTTGTACGAGTGTTTAGTTCCCTGTCGCAATGCTGTTTTGTTTTTCTGGGCACCGACATTCGTGGGCCACCGATGGGATGATGATGATAATAAAAGTTATAACTCTGGGTGAATTTAAATATCACTGTGGTGAGTGTTTAATGTTTTTATTATTATTATTATTATTATTATTATTATTATTATTATTATTATTATTATTATTATTATAACACTTCACCATCACTACAGTGAAGTCTACTGTCTTCATCCGTATTATTATTATTACTATTATTAATGATTTTTTATTCAAGCTTTTTCATTATTATTATTATTATTATAACTATTATTATTAATTACCTTTTCTTCACGCTTTTTCAACCCATCTTCATACTCCCCTGATTATCTGACGGATATTCCAACCATATACAACTATTTCAAGGTTATGAAATCCAATATTCGGCAAAATTACTCAATATGCTCTAAATACGGTCAACCTTCACACCAAGTTTGATTTAAATCACTTCAACCGTAAAGAACCGGCTGCAATGACGAGGTAAGCAAGACAATTACACCAAAGGACAAAAAAACCGACCACAACCTTTCACAATGCTTTCTTCTAAGTTTAACTGTAACATTTTCAGTGACTGGGTAAATGTGACAGCCATGCTGTCAGATAGACAGAAAGACAGACGTTCAGACGAACAGACTGACAGGGGGGCAGAAAAATACACTGACAGACAAACTGAGGAGAATCTTACAGTCACCCCCAGCATTATCTGAAGGGCTTATATCACTACAATCTCAAAATTCCATCAAAATAAAAAGGGAAAAAATCAAATCTAACCAGTAAAAAATGCGCCGACGTTTCTTCGGCACAATCGAGTTTTCTGTACAGCGTATAATGCCTGTATGAAACTCTCAGCCACGGCCCATGAAACACTCAGCAGCGGCCCACGAAATTTTCAGCCATGGTTCTGTGGTGGCCTGTGTTGTTAGCACCTATAATGGTGCCGGACGCACGATCATGGCTAACTTTAACCTTAAATGAAATAAAAACTACTGCGGCTAGAGGGCTGCAATTTGATATGTTAGATGATTGGAGGGTGGATGATCAACATACCAATTTGCAGCCCTCTAGCCTCAGTAGTTTTTAAGATCTGAGGGCGGACGGACAGAGAAAAAGCCATCTCAATAGTTTTCTTTTACAGAAAACTGAAAATCTGGAGGCCTCTCAGTGCACTGCGTTCTTTCAAGAGGAAATGAAATGAAAGCAATCGTGTCCTTTTCTTCTTCTTCTTCTCGAGTATTACTTTGAACTTTCTCTTGACATCAACCTTTGTTATAGACAGAGCTGGAGTGACCCCTTGAGTACGGACCTTTTACTTCATAAAAGACTTCAGAGGCTTAGTCGTGTGCGTGCACAAACATACACATACACACACACACACACACACATATATATATATATATATATATATATATATATATATATATATATATATATATATATATATATATATATATATATATATATGCATGCACACATTTTAGTAGCAAGCAGTTCCCTGAACAAACGGTATTCTATGAAAATAATCGCTGTCGAATTCATACTTTAATTGTTAAACAGAAATGAACCTCATGTTAAACATACACACAAACACATACACAAACAGGCGCATACATTTTAACAGCAAGCAGTTCCCCTAAACAAATGGTGTTCTAGGGAAATAATCTCTGTCGAACTCATACTTTAATTGTTAAACAGGGATGAACCGTCTGCTAAATATACACACAAACACACACACATACATACACACAATTCAGCAACAAGTAGCTCCGCCTTAACAAACGGTATTCTAGAGGATAAAAAAATCGCTGCCAATTTTTACTTAAACTGTTGAACAGAGATGAACCGTCTGTGAAACATACACACAAACACACAGTTGTCATATACATACATACACACAATCACACAATTGTCATTTACATACATACACACAATCACACAACTGTCATTTACATACATACATACATACCCACATATTCATACCTTACAGCCACAGAATGCATCTGCAAAGTATTCCACAATATTAGCACCATCTTAGATATCCTTTCTTACAACATTATGGACCTTTCCTTCTAAGACTTTTGCCATCCAACAGCTTATTCGATTTCTAAGAATCCTTTTTCTTCTTCCGTTTTTTACTTCGGATTTATATATAACCATTCTCTAATAAAAATTATTATTCCTTAATTTAAAATTAATCGCCAATTATTATTTTCGTATACAAGTCTAATAACAAAGTCGATGAATGATTAATTTTAGCGTGGATTATATTCATTTTGATTTAACTTATACACATGTAGTACACTTACCTTCAAACACATGTAGTTAGAAACGCATAGCTGGAATATTTTAATATATTCAAGAATGCGTGTATATATATATATATATATATATATATATATATATATATATATATATATGTATATATATATATATATTTATATATATATATATATATATATATATATATACAATTTATATATTATATATATATATATAATTTATATATACAATATATATATATATATATATATATATGTATAACTGAATCATATGTATAAATGAAAATATGGGACGTGATGAATATATAAATAAAGACAAAATCCATTTAGAAGGAAAGAGAAACAATGGAGTGCTCCACTGTTTCTCATACATTTGTCTTACATATATATATACATATATATATATATATATATATATATATATATATATATATATATATATATTTATATATATATTTATATATATATATATATATATATATATATATATATATATATATATATATATATTTACAGTCGAATGATTATATTAAAATCATGCAGGTTTGGCAAATTACAGTTGACATAGCTCTAAAATAATAATAATAATAATAATAATAATAATAATAATAATAATAATAATAATAATAATAATAACATCAGAGAGAATGATAAATGTACCACGTAATTATCAAATAATATCTTTTATCACGGATCCCTGACTCTTTACGCAAGTTATTAAACACAAGAGATTATGAAAATACCACCGTGAAGTATTTGACTGAATTCCCTTCAGGCAATCATCAATTACATTTATAACATATGATAATTCTCTAATGGATATATCAGTGACAGTCTCCACCACCCACCCCTTCCTAAGACTTGGGGGTGGGGGGTGGGGGGTTACAGAGCAACTCAAGGGAGTGTAGAGCATACAACTTCTAAAGCAATGATAGTTCTAGTAGTGGCAGTAATATCCTATAGTAGTTATAACACATAACAGTAGTATCCTAAAGTAGTTATAATATGCTTTGGTAATATAAAAGAAATGAACTTAAACACCGAATAAATCATTATGGCAATTATATAAGAAGGACAGACACACTCACACACACACACACACACACACACTCCCATAAAATATAAGTCATGCGAAATTTAATTGTTATCGGAATTCTAAAACCCAATATCAGATAATTGGTATTACCACAGCTCACGGTTGGATAGTTACGGGTAAATATAAACATTACTTACTTCCAATTGTATAACAATAAACCCTTATCCGGTATTAATTCAAATTGACGAAGATTTTCTGGGGATAATTATTATAATAGTAGGGATAACTAAGAACATTCTCTTACGTATGAAATTCTGTATGTTACAAGAAATACGCAAAAAATGCTTGACTTTTACAGGGACTACTATTCTCATCGACAGTTCTTCGTTGAGCTTAACTGTTTGTTCTTCATATCGTCCATTAATAATAATAATAATAATAATAATAATAATAATAAATCCTCTCTTTGATCAATAGTTCTTGAACGAGTGATAAAAAAAAACACAGTGAGAAACTTCTTGATCTGTACGCCTTAAATGATAAACATTCCTGATTTAGAGCCAAAATCTATGACAATTTCAGTGACAAATTCAGTGAAAAATTCAATGACAAATTCAATGACAATTTCAATGAAAAATTCAATGACAATTTCAATGAAAATTTCAAAGACAATTTTAATGAAAAATTCAATGACAATTTTAATGAAAAATTCAATGACAATTTCAATGACAATCTCATTTCCGGCTTTGCAATCAGATTAATCGAAGCTGTTTTAGAAACATATAGTGGAATAAATATGGATAGGGTTAAGTTAGGCAGATTAGGTTAACAATGATTACGTTGACCTTTTGACATCTAGTAACTCTCGACCCACCTTTTAATTGGACTCTCGAAAATAAAAGAAAATTAGGTCGAAAATAAGGAAAAGCAAGTCGAAAATAAAGGAAAATTAAGTCCAAAATATGAGGAAATTTAGTCGAAAATAAAGGAAAATTAAGTTCAAAATAACGGAAAATTTACTCGGAAATAACGAAAAGTAAAAAATAAAGGTAAAATAAGTCAAAATAAAGGAAAAGTTAGTCGATAATAAACAAAACTAAGTCAAAAATAAAGGTAAATTAAGTCAAAATAAAGGAAAATTAGTCGAAGGTAAGGAAAAGTAAGTCGACAGTAAAGGAAAATTAAGTGAAAATTAAGGAAAATCTAGTCGAAAATACGGAAAAGTAAGTACAAAATAAATCAAAATTTAGTCGAAAATTGGGAAAATTAAGTCTAAACCAAAGAAAAATTGTCAAAATAAAAGAAAATTTGGTCGAAAATAAGGAAAATTATGTAGAAAATAAAGAAAATTAAGTCGAAAATAAAGAAAATTAAGTCGAAAATAAAGGAAAATTTAGTCGAAAATAAGGAAAAGTCGAAAATAAATGAAAATTAAGTTCAAAATAAAGGAAAATTTTGTCGAAAATAAGGAAAAGCAATTCGAAAATAAATGAAAATTAAGTCCAAAATAAACGACAATTTAGTCGAAAATAAGGAAAAGTAAGTGAAAAATAAAGGAAAATTAAGTCAAAATAAGGAAAACTTAGTCGAAAATAAGGAAAGGTAAGTCGAAACAAGGAAAATTAAGTCAAATTTAAGGAAAATTTAGTCGAAAATAAAACTATTCTGTACAAAATAAAGAACAATTTTGTCGAAAGTAAGGAAAATGTAGCCGCAAATAAAGGAAAATTAAGTAGAAAATAAAGGAAAATTAGGTAGAAAATATGGAAATTTTAGTCTAAAATAATCGCAAATCTGGTCAAATATAAGGAAGGTTTACCCAAAAATAAAGGAAAATTAAGTAAAAAATATGGAAATTTTAGTCTAACATAATCGAAAATATGGTCAAATATAAGGAAAATTTAGTGGAAAATAAAGGAAAAGTCAGCATAAAAAATGAAAAATTCAGTGGGAAAATTAGTCGAAAACACAGCCATAACATTCCTCAGGGGAACGACGCAGCAAAGCCGAAACCTGCGGAACTGAAGAATCATTTCAGGCACCCGGCAAAAGTTGTGCCATACAGAACTGAAACAGACCGAATAAAACTCGATGCCGTGGCAAATGTAAATCGCTAAGCAAGCAAAAAAATCCCGGATTTAATGCTACAGCGGTTGCTATTAAGGCTGCCTGCAAGCACGCTTGCTTTCGCTAACTGCTTTCAAAGCATTCTCGCCGTTTAATGGGATGAGCAAAATATGTCAGTGTTGTGCAGAGGTTACGACTCTAAAGGACAGACGATTTTGCAAATGGCAAAGTGGAGATTAAGGAAATAAGGAATTTAGAAGATATAACGATTAGTCTGTGCAAGTTTTGTCGGGTATAAAATGTTTTCACGTGGTGGCGCAGTGGTAAGGTTCTCGCCTACCAATCGAGAGGACCTGGGATCAAATCCAGCCACTCACTGGTGGCTTGGGAATGGCGTCATTGCATAAACCCGGTAGCCCGCCAACCTAGCAGTCTGAAAACTCCAGAGGGTTAGTAAGAAAATAGGTACCAGCCTTCTCGGGCGGGGGGGTGGCGGTTAAACAGTGGACCTAGGGCTGGGGGAATTAAACAGTGGACCTAGCGACACACAGGCCACATCTCTTAGGCAATGGGACTTCTCCCCAACTGGCAGTCGGCCTAAGAAACCAGAGTTCAGCACCGGCCCTGTAAGCTTTGCAAGGCCCAGGAAGATTTTAACCTTTTAACCTAAATATGGAGAACTTACAAGTATGCAACAATAGTTTTGTGCAGCTAATTACGTTGGGATAAGGCCGTTTTGCCCTCTAACCACAACCCACCGTGGCTTACAGGCAACTACTGACATTCTCAAATTAGGTCAAAACTGAAGGGTGGTTTAGATTTCATCAACATTCACAATTTATATTCACTCTTTCCAATTTCATACAATTCAGATAAGATTCTCAGTTCTCTCCATTCACCATCTCTTGATAATACTCACTCCATCGAGACAGGAATACCTTTCCATTTTCGGATGAGAAACAGCAGATGATTGCATATCACTAGGAAGACACAACAGAATTGAAAACTACCAATTTGCATCATCTGTGAAATGAACGAAATAATTTTACAGAACAAGCAATAGCTGTTCCATCAAACACAAGGTTCAGATTTTCTCAAGAATTATTCCTTCCCTCATTTCACTATGAACATTATTTTTATTTTAAAGGTAGCCGCTAAATATTCCAACAACTTCAAGCTTCGAATTTCCTTACGAAATATCACCGACGTGTAATAGAATGTCTAGACTCTTCTCAATGTATAAAGGCACCATAAGTCTGTTCACCTTTCACGGGTGAGTTCAAGAGTTCTTCAAGTTCCTCGAACATATAGTTTCTCTTTGCCGAAGACCCAACTAATTAATGCTTTTAAACTTTACTCCATTTCACAGAGTTTAGTCTCCAACGAAGGCCGAACTAGCATATGTCAAGGTCTTTAAATTTTACATCTAAATCACTGGAGTTGTCTCTACCAAAGGTCTACCTAACTGATAAGAGCCAAGGGGTTATATGTTTAACGTAATTTCATATTTGGTTTCGTATTAGTCGTTAATTTTGTTTCGTGAATCCATATATCGAAATAGGGTTTAGGCCAAAGGCCAAGCACTGGGACCTATGAGGTTATTCGGCGCTGGAAGGGAAATTGAGAGAAGGTAGGTTTGAAAGGTGTAACAGGAGGAAAACCTCAAAGCAGTTGCTCTATGAAATAATTGTTACGAGAAGGTGGATAGCAAGATGGAAGAAAGGTAATATGAATGGAGGTTCAGTAAAAGGAATGAAGGGGGATGCAACTAGAGGCTGATGGACGCTGCAAAGAACCTTTGGTAATGCCTACAGGTGAATCCATATGTATAATGTCTACAAAATTTTATTTTACAGATTTCTTTATGAAAGAAATCCGGAAAATTAACTTTTTTTATTTTATTTATCCAACTTTTACAGACAATTATGGTGACAGGTACTACAAGATTATGGAGCATTTTAATCATATAATTCCGGGGCGTTTAAAAAAAAAAAATCTTGAATCGACAGATTCCGTAAATTACTTTCATTCATTTTACCCTGCACACCCACTCCCTCAATCGCTCCTAAGCTCTAGAATTTTCTCCTTACTTTTCTTTTCCTTATATCCATTCTTTAAAGGGTAGGCCTATCTATTCTTTCGAGTTTAAACCCATTGTTAGTTTTCTGTAAAAGAACACTGTTGTGCCGGCTTTGTCTGTCCGTCCGCACTTTTTCTGCCCGCACTTTTCTGTCTTCCTTCAGATCTTAAAAACTACTGAGGCTAGAGGGCTGCAAACTGGTGTTGATCATCCACCCTCCAATCATCAAACATATCAAATTGCGGCCCTCTAGCCTCAGTAGTTTTTATTTTATTTAAGGTTAAAGTTAGCCATGATTGTGCGTCTGGTAACGCTATAGGACAGGCCACCACCGGGTCGTGGCTTAAAGTTGCATGGGCCTCGGCTCATACAGCATTATACCGAGACCACTGAAAGACAGATCTATTTTCGGTGGCCTTGACTATACGCTGTGGCGGCTGTACAGAAAACTCGATTGCGCCGAAGAAACCTCGGAGCATTGTTTACTTGTTTTTTATCAGGCCTAGCTAGGGTAACTGAATTAACCGTCCCCAATCTTTTTCATAACAAAAATCCATGCCTACTTCAGTTACGAGTTCATAACATTTTAAACATGCCAAAGGCTATTTTCACCCTTTTTTCCATGGAAAAATCAAGATTCACTAGTGCAGACTTCATCACATAAAATATCTTCTGCAACGGGAACATTCCAAAAATTAATATAAATTCCCGGCATTCCTGGAGTTCAGCAAGCGATTGCCATCTTTATTAAACGATTGTTCGAATGCGACTCGACAGTTTTTCATGCAGGCCGTAATATAAGTGTAGGTGTTTCTCAGATTTCATAGAGACATTTCATATTTAATCGGACATTTGCAAAATAGGACGTGTATTTCGATTGAAGCACATGCTGATAAGAATTCTATGTTATTTTTTTTCCATCATTTTTTTTATTTATTATGAATAACGTTCTAGAATGCTTTGACAACTTCTTCCATTTAGGGGAGAGAGAATGTTAGGCACTACACTGGGTATCTAGAACCGCTATTTACTAAATACTTGACGAGATGCACCACTGGGATATTATTAAGCCCTGTAAAAACTGTGACGATGTAAATTTATGCCTTGAAAATATGAATGAATGAACTATAAGATGTTATTTTGCGAAAGCATCACAGAAATAATCTTTCTTAACATAATAAAATCCGAGTGGATCTTTCTTGTTTGTCCCCCCTCCTCGGGTGGGGGCGGGATAGGTAACGGGGTCGGGAAGGTAAGGGAGGAATGAAACATCCACCACCCTCCTGCAAACCTGTTTGTCCACCCCAGGTGGGGCGGGGTAGGTAGGAGATCGGGAGGATAGGGGAGACATGACACATCCACCTTCCTCCTACAAACCTGTTTGTCCGCCCCAGGTGGGGACGGGGCAGGTAGGGGATCAGGAAGGTAGAGGAGACATGACACATCCACCCTCCTTCTGCAAACCTGTTTTTCCCGTCCCGGGCGAGGGGACGGGGTTGGTAACGGATCGGGAGGGTAGTGGAGACATGATGGGCAGCGCCGGGTACCAGCGCAACGTAGCGCACACCATCAAGCTCATCCTGATATAAAGCCCCAAAGCTTCCAGAAGGAGATAGGCGCATACAGCCTACACAAACGAAACTAGCAGTTGTCTAGGAATGTTTGAATGTGCTTGCTTTCAATTCGAAACCAAAAAGAAGTTGATTTATTTATGTATTTATTTATTTTTTTTGCTTTCGAGATTTTTCAAATGGGAACGAAAGCCAATGAAATACCGCAAGAAAACTGGACAATGGACAGACCAACTTACTTAATTCGAGATAAATTCAGGCCTCTGTTCAGCTCATAAGACGCCAATACTGATGAATACCCCACGCGTGGGAAAATGTACCCGGGTACTTCTCCCTAAATTTCTCTCTCATATTTATAACCAATTCTTCAAGCGCGTTTCTCTTACGCCGGATTAAAAGATAGTCACAGGGGATATCCGGAATGGGCCTTCTGTTATCTTTACGACTCCGGTTTATCATTCTTCCGGATCCGGAAAGAAGGATGGGAGCAAAAGATAACGTGAGCGTTGCACAACGAAATATCCGGATCTCATAAATGGGATCTAACGACAGGTTGGGAAGTCCTGATCTGGCGTTTGACGGGAAAATGAGGATCTAACTAGAACAGAAACATTTAGATCTAAGTTAAATGAATTCGTGATTGGACGCAAGACCAAACGGAGATAGTGACGTGAAAGTCCGGATAAAGTGATGAAGAGACCGGATTTCGGTAACAAGAGGAATTCGGTCTCTAGCGTAGAAAAAACAAAAAGATTGTTTTTGCACCCGAAATGACCTAACAGTTATCTGTCAAGGATTCAGAAAGGAAATAAAACACATCCATCTTCAGCAGAGTAACGGGGCACGTCATCAGTAGGATCATTCATATTAAAAAAATAAAGGAAAAACTTGTCTAAATATTAACAGAGTCAGGCACAAGACACAGAGACGTCCTTAAATTAAAATCCTGTATAAATGGCTTTACGATATTTATCCTTATTTGGATCTAACCTTGCCTAAAGTGATAAAATTGGCTCTTAGGAGTTCTTTAGCTGAAAGTTAAGAGCTGGGTCTAATCCAGAAGAAACTGCTCGAAGCAACGATGAGTTCTATGTAGAAAACGAACCAAAAACAAAAAATTATGCTCAACGATCAGATACAAGATAACGCATCAAGCTGACGGAGGTAAAAAAAAAAAAAGAAAGAAAACGAAAACTTCTACATATCTTTAAAAGAATGTCCATAAACTCCGCACCTGAGATCATTTGAATGGCGCAGAACTTTGAAACTGAGGTTCCTGTAGTGACGTAGAATACTAACTAATGATTATTGAAAGAAAGTATCGCTCCCGACCTGAAATTACTGGATTGACATAAAAGACATCACATAATTCCGCTTAGTTTCTGTTTTCCCAGGAAAAAAATTATACTAGTAAAACTTCACTCAAGCAAAAGGCCTCGTATGGTACTGGGAATTGACGAAAACAAAAGGCCTTGCAAGGTATTGGGAACTGACGAAAACAAAAGGCCTTGCATGGTATTGGGAATTGACGAAAACAAAAGGCCTGGCAAGGTATTGGGAATTGACGAAAACAAAAGGCCTGGCAAAGGTATTGGGAATTGACGGAAACAAAAGGCCGCAAGGTATTGGGAATTGACGAAAACAAAAGGCCTGGCAAGGTATTGGGAATTGACGAAAACAAAAGGCCTGGCAAGGTATTGGGAATTGACGGAAACAAAAGGCCTGGCAAGGTATTGGGAATTGACGAAAACTCTGGCAAGGTATTGGGAACTTGACGAAAACAAAAGGCCTTGCATGGTATTGGGAATTGACGAAAACAAAAGGCCTGGCAAGGTATTGGGAATTGACGAAAACAAAAGGCCTTGCAAGGTATTGGGAATTGACGAAAACAAAAGGCCTGGCAAGGTATTGGGAACTGACGAAAACAAAAGGCCTTGCATGGGATTGGGAATTGACGAAAACAAAAGGCCTGGCAAGGTATTGGGAATTGACGAAAACAAAAGGCCTGGCAAGGTATTGGGAATTGACGAAAACAAAAGGCCTTGCAAGGTATTGGGAACTGACGAAAACAAAAGGCCTGGCAAGGTATTGGGAATTGACGAAAACAAAAGGCCTTGCAAGGTATTGGGAATTGACGAAAACAAAAGGCCTGGCAAGGTATTGGGAATTGACGAAAACAAAAGGCCTTGCAAGGTATTGGGAACTGACGAAAACAAAAGGCCTTGCATGGTATTGGGAATTGACGAAAACAAAAGGCCTGGCAAGGTATTGGGAATTGACGAAAACAAAAGGCCTGGCAAGGTATTGGGAATTGACAGAAACAAAAGGCCTGGCAAGGTATTGGGAATTGACGAAAACAAAAGGCCTGGCAAGGTATTGGGAACTGACGAAAACAAAAGGCCTTGCATGGTATTGGGAATTGACGAAAACAAAAGGCCTGGCAAGGTATTGGGAATTGACGAAAACAAAAGGCCTTGCAAGGTATTGGGAATTGACGAAAACAAAAGGCCTTGAAGGTATTGGGAACTGACGAAACAAAAGGCCTTGCATGGTATTGGGAATTGACGAAAACAAAAGGCCTGGCAAGGTATTGGGAATTGACGAAAACAAAAGGCCTTGCAAGGTATTGGGAACTGACGAAAACAAAAGGCCTTGCAAGGTATTGGGAATTGACGAAAACAAAAGGCCTTCAAGATATTGGGAACTGATGAAAACAAAAGGCCTTGCATGGTATTGGGAATTGACGAAAACAAAAGGCCATCAAGGTATTGGGAATTGACGAAAACAAAAGGCCTGGCAAGGTATTGGGAATTGACGGAAACAAAATGGCAAGGTATTGGGAATTGACGAAAACAAAAGGCCTGGCAAGGTATTGGGAATTGACGAAAACAAAAGGCCTTCATGGTATTGGGAATTGACGAAAACAAAAGGCCACAGGTATTGGGAATTGACGAAAACAAAAGGCCTTAAGGTATTGGGAATTGACGAAAACAAAAGGTGCAAAATGGTTGACGAAAACAAAAGGCCTTGCATGGTATTGGGAATTGACGAAAACAAAAGGCCTGGCAAGGTATTGGGAATTGACGAAAACAAAAGGCCTGGCAAGGTATTGGGAATTGACGAAAACAAAAGGCCTGGCAAGGTATTGGGAATTGACGAAAACAAAAGGCCTGGCAAGGTATTGGGAACTGACGAAAACAAAAGGCCTGGCAAGGTATTGGGAATTGACGAAAAACAAAAAAATGGTATTGGGAATTGACGAAAACAAAAGGCCTTGCAAGGTATTGGGAACTGACGAAAACAAAAGGCCTTGCAAGGTATTGGGAACTGACGAAAACAAAAGGCCTTGCATGGTATTGGGAATTGACGAAAACAAAAGGCCTTGCATGGTACTGGGAATTGACGAAAACAAAAGGCCTTGCATGGTATTGAAAACAAAACAAGGTATTGGGAAACTAAAAAACGAAAACAAAAGGCCTTCATGGTACTGGGAATTGACGAAAACAAAAGGCCTTGCATGGTATTGGGAACTGACGAAAACAAAAGGCCTTGCATGGTACTGGGAATTGACGAAAACAAAAAATGGTATTGGGAACTGATGAAAAAAAGGCCTTGCATGGTACTGGGAATTGACGAAAAACACAAGGCCTTGCAAAGGTATTAAAACAAAAGGCCTTGCATGGTATTGGGAATTGACGAAAACAAAAGGATCATTTGAATTGACGAAAACAAAAGGCTGGCAAGGTATTGGAAATTGACGAAAACAAAAGGTTCAAGGTATTGGGAATTGACGAAAACAAAAGGCCTGACAAGGTATTGGGAATTGACGAAAACAAAAGGCCTGGCAAGGTATTGGGAATTGACGAAAACAAAAGGCCTGGCAAGGTATTGGGAATTGACGAAAACAAAAGGCCTGGCAAGGTATTGGGAATTGACGAAAACAAAAGGCCTGGCAAGGTATTGGGAATTGACGAAAACAAAAGGCCTGGCAAGGTATTGGGAATTGACGGAAACAAAAGGCCTGGCAAGGTATTGGGAATTGACGGAAACAAAAGGCCTGGCAAGGTATTGGGAATTGACGAAAACAAAAGGCCTGGCAAGGTATTGGGAATTGACGGAAACAAAAGGCCTGGCAAGGTATTGGGAATTGACGAAATTGGCAAGGTATTGGGAATTGACGAAAACAAAAGGCCTGGCAAGGTATTGGGAATTGACGAAAACAAAAGGCCTCAAGGTATTGGGAATTGACGAAAACAAAAGGCCTGGCAAGGTATTGGGAATTGACGAAACAAAAGGCCTTGTAAAGTTTTGGAATAGAACGGAATGGAATATAGAATTTTGACCAAAGGCCAAGCACTGCGTTCTATGAGGTCAGTCAGCGCTGAAAGGGAAGCTGGAGCAGTAAAGTTCGAAAGGTGTAACAGGAAGAAAACGTCGCAGTTGCACTATGAAACAATTATTAGGAGAGGGTGGATAGGAAGACGGAAGAGTGGGAATATGAACGGAGGTATAGTAAATTAAGAAAGGGGTTGCAGCTAGAGGCCGAAGGGACGCTGCAAAGAACCTAAAGTAATGCCTACAGTGCACTGGGGGCATTAACCCCCCCCCCTACGGAATTGTATGGTTTTGGAATTAACGAGAATATATTCCATTAGGAAAAAGGAGACCACGCACCTGTCTCTCGCCCAAAGATCTTAATTGGCTATTTTCCAAAGCAAACCTACAGAAAAGATTTATCAAGATCCCTGCTCGAAAGCCCATTATTCAATACAGATCAAATTAGCAAGACCACCAAATCCTTGTTTTCGTATTTCCAGTTCCCAGAACTTTTTCAGAACCATTTCGACCTCACTGGCGAAACTTGATTCGACCAGAGAAAAACTATATGCAAATAACATTGATCTAAGGTTTGCAACAACAGGCTCTGCTGACTAACGATTTTGGCGGCTGATTTAAATAAAAATCGACCCTTACTTTTATCGCCACTCTTTTGCTTGGCAAATGAATGCGTCTATTTGGAAAACATGAAAGAGAACACTGGAATTAATTACAGTAGTGTGTATATCAGGAGCTGAATGAGGGAAATTGAAAAAAATAAAAAATTGACAGACTGAGGAAATGGGTAGTGGTAGTTAAGCAGTCAACTCATTAAGGTTAAAATACAAAGAATTCACAACAACTTTCAGATTATTTGGGAAATGATAATCTTTCTGGTGCAGTACCAATGAAACAAATGGTGTGGAGATAGGCAAAATTTAAATACTGGAAGATAAAGCATATTATACTGCCCTAACATGGAACACCACGGTCTCTGCAAAATTTTCGAAACTGAGATATGCCACCTATTGGGATCGCGAAACACTAATACACAACTTTAACACAAAAGTTACTGCAGTTTCAGAATGATTCTTCAATGCTTTATTTAGGGGGTCCCAATTGCAGTATCTGCAAAATCAGTAGTAAGGCAAGGGAAAACTGCAGTATCTACCATTTTTCTCAGTTTTGTACTTTTGCAGATACTGCAGTCTTCCACTTTAGGGCAGTATACCGTAAGAAGAAGCCATACCGTAATTAAATTCTTTTTCACATACAAAATAAATATTTCATACTACGAGTACCGTAGCCTTACCGTCAAAACTGACGATTACAGAAGAAAGGATCGAGACATGGTGGACTGACTGATTGGTTTATGATTAATAAAACTGGCGTCACAAAAGTTACTCCCTATCCCAAAAGTCGGGCGCCAAGCTGGACGTCGGCAAGTCAAAACTTGTATTTCATAGAAACAAAATTGAACTGAAATGAATATAGAATTTAGGCCAAAGGCCAAGCACTGGGACCTACGAGGTCATTCAGCGCTGACACGCAAATTGACAGTAAAAAGTCTGAAAGGCGTAACAGAAGGAAAACCTCGCAGTTGCACTATGAATCAATTGTTAGGAGAGGGTGGGAAGTAAGATGGAAGAAAGAGAATATGAAAGGAGGTACAGTAAAAGGAACGAAAGGGGTTGCAGCTAGGGGCCGAGGGCACGCTGCAAAGCACCTTAAGCAATGCCTACAATGTACTGCATGAGGTGCACTGACGGCACTAACACCGTACGGGGAAAAACAAAATTAAGAAATGGATACAGATTTGTCTTATTCTACAGAGACTAATATTTCCCCTTTGTTTTTAGCTATCTCCGTTCCCATGTCAATGCCTTTTCACCAGTAATACTTACACGGACACACGCCCACATAAACATGCACAAAGAGAGGGTACACACCAACACACACTCATACACACAAACACACACAGAAATCTCGTTGAATTTGAATACTCCTCTACCACGCCGTAGCACCCTGCAACCTCAGGCTGTAAATCCTCAAGTGACTAACATTAATCCCAGGGGAAAAAAGCAATAAATCCCCGAGGGCGTGACAGATTCCACCTCGTCTTTCTCAAGTTCTTAATCTCTGTTTCCACTCTGCGTCATAACAAGCGTTCCGAGAATTCTCCCCGACACTTACCGTCTCTTTATGTTTCCGTTATAAGTGAAATCTCCGTCTGGATTTACTAAGAATTTTACTGTTTTTAATCTTAAGATTCATCAGCGATATTTGAATTGAATTCAACTGAATATAGAATTTAGGCCAAAGGCCAAGCACTGGGACCAATGAGGTCGATCAGGGCTGAAACGGAAATTGACAGTAAAAGTTTGAAAGGTGTAACAGGAGGAGAACCTCGCAGTTGCATTATGAATCAGCTGTTAGTTGAGGGTGGAAAATAAGATGGAAGAGAATATGAAAGGAGGTACAGTAAAAGGAACGAAAGGGGTTGCAGCTACGGGCCGAAGGCACGCTGCAAAGGACCTTAAGTAATGCCTACAGTGCACCTCATGGGGTGCACTGACGGCACTATCCCCCCTATGGAGTTTCAGCGATATTTGGCCTCGAATAACTTGGATAATTTTAAATAAAGAGTTAAAATTAAAACACAACAGGACCATGATGGGGAGCAAAGGTTTTAAAGCGTCAATGCGACTGCAACCAACCATCCTCCAACCCCAACAGCAAGCACAAAAAAAATAAAAATAAAAATAATAATTAAATAAATCATATAAGACACACAATCACGCAAGAGCGGGAGAATGCATTTCTTTCAAAACTTTGGTTGCTGTATCTCAAATTTAATTCTTGTTTACCAAGGTCAAAAGTCTTCCATCTTTCCTACAGTTTATTATAAAGATTTAGAGGTAAATCAGTAGTTATTCTCATTAAATTTCCCAATTTCACCTTGAATAACTTGAATAAATTTCCATAAAAGACATAGAAAAATAGCAACTAAATAATACCAAGACTGGATAACTAGATTTCTACAATCCAACCAACCTTTGCAAGGAGAACCATCCCACCCCTACAAAGGCAAACACAACAGCAACGGGAACAACAATAAAAACAACAACTACAACAACAACTACTACTACAGTGCAGTCAATAAAGAAATAAAATAACTGCTGATCTGATACCTTCAATTTCTTCAATGTCTTCGATTTCCGTTCGACTGTATCGGAATCATACAAGAGTCGTGTCATTCATGTCATTTCCGTGGGTCCAACAGCTTTATTAATATGAATATTTGAACGTTATGAATAGATATTCCTATGGAAGTTATCAGAACTTGAGTGGAGTTTGTTCAAGATCATATGCGTAAATATTGAACGGACCTAACGCGGTGTATCTAGCAAATGACATTTCTCTTCACATATTCTCATTATTATCACTGGTTATTTTTAAAGGGACCATCTTAGCATGTTCCATAGAATAGGGCGTCCATATGGAAAAATACAATAGCAAGGAATAGAGCTGAGTAAATCTGAAATTAATAGCAAAAGAATGAGGACTAAAACTGAAAAATACAGCTTAAACAATCAATACATATAGCTGAATGAGAATAACGACAAACAATATAATCTCATATTTTCTCAACGAAACAAAACAGAATCCAACCGATACCTTTTAGAAAATGGTTAGTCTTATGTGCTCATTGCCTAAAGAAATACTTAAACAATACTTTTAACAAATAAGACCGAACGGCAAAACCACTCAAAAATAAGGACTTTTTTTAATGTGCAAAACAATGGGAAGTGCTTTTTTTAATATAATACACAAAGTGAAAGCCTTATTTCAAAATGGATGACAATGACAAAATCTTAAAATAGTAAGAAAAATCTTAAATTTAAGAGACCAATGGGAAAGACGTCGTTTAAATATAAAAGCCAATATGAAGAAAAGTTTAAAAAACGGCAACTGGAGGGACTTTTTTAATGTAAAGGCTAGAGAGAATGTTTTTTGATACATAAAGGCTGGCTGGAAAGCTTTTTTTTTTTTTTTACATGCAAAGGCCAACAGGAAGTACGTTTTAAATATGAGAGCCAATGAGAGTTTCTTTTTTTTTTTGTAAAATGTGAAGGACAATGTTAAAGACTTTCATTTTAAATGTGTACACCAATGTGAATGATTTATTTTTGTAGTTTAAAGGCCACAGAAAAAATTTTTTTCATTAAATACCACACCAGAAAGAAAGAATTTTTAAACGTGAATGCCAATGTGAAGAAACCACTTAAAAGGTATGTGTATTTGTTCACATTCAACGTTAAATATGCATCTACGCGATATTATGCGTATAGGCATGCATAATTATTAAAGCACAAATATAGTTAAACTCCAGTTCACTCTATCTCGGGAATAGCTTACACCTAAGGGGATTTATAATCGGCAAGCGCTTCGTCACCAGTGGGATTCGAACCGCTGCCTGGTTTAGAATAAACGATGTATGGTGACTTTTGACCACTGAGCCATCGTTGTGTATAGTTTTCATAGGTATGCATGTATCAAGAGGTTCGCACGTATTTATCAAAACGTTATAAAAAAAATGAATTAAGCTATGCGTGCAAAAAAGGACCAGTGAACTTAGAAAGATGTGAAAGAGACCCACAAGCAATATATTCACTCTCTCTCTCCCTCTCTCTTACACACACACACACACACGCACACACAATATTGATTAAAAACGAAAAAAAAATATGAATGAAATTTTTATATCATGTATACTCTGATAACGATTCTCTCTCTCTCTCTCTCTCTCTCTCTCTCTCTCTCTCTCTCTCTCTCTCTCTCTCTCTCTCTCGTCAATATGAAGCCTGATCATAATGCATCAGTTCCATTTCATCCAGAAGCTTTTACTATTGCTTGCCTTATAACCACACTAATCATAATATTCTTCTCTAAATAAAAGGTGACGTAACCTACCGGATATTAGATGTAACTTTAAAACCACTAAGCCCGCTGCTGTTAAATCCTATGAAATGAATGCTATTCTCAATATTATCTGTCTATCGTTACAATGCAGGTCTATCGTTAGCACAGTTTTTGCGTAGACAAAATAGTAGAAAAGTAGCACTGAAATTACTCTCAATGGTTCTGCAAAAGGTGCTACAATTTTTCCTTAGGCAAAACTACAGCTTATGCGAATGTTATTCACTTAGCGTATTTGTTTATCTCCTTGGTAAAAACACTTGTATTGCACCGCCTCGATACACTACAGTGCTGTACACTGCCTCGATACGATAACGTATTCTTCTAGATGCAAAAGCACTGAAATAGCGTATTCTTCTAGACAGGGTAGCAGTGAAAGAGTTTGTTCTGGTAGATGCAAAAGTGAATTCTTCTAGATACAAAGTAATGAGATAGTATAGTGAATTCTTCTAGATACAAAAGCACTCAAATAGTGTATTCTTCTAGATACAAAAGCACTGAAAGTGATTTTTTTAGACATTGACGTACTGAAATAGTGTATTCTTCTAGATACAGAATCCGCTGAAATAGTGTATTCTTCTAGATACAAAAGCGCTGAAATAGTGTATTCTACTTGATACAAAAGTACTGCAAGTGATTTTTTTCTAGACACTGACGTACTGAAATAGCGTATTCTTCCTAGATACAAAACTACTGAAATAGTATAGCGAATTCTTCTAGATACAAAGGCACTGAAATAGGGCATTATTCTAGATACAAAAGCCTCAAATACTATAATCTTCTAGACACAAAAGTACTGAAATAGTACCAACCGCTCCCTAAGCTAAAATACTACAGTTTATTGTCTCGATACAATTGTCCTCGTCAAAATATTAAAATTCATCGACACAGTTGTATATCCCGCCGACTGAACAATATACTCCTCGAGATAACTGTATATTCCCTTGATACAGTAGTGTATCCCCTCGATACAACAGTAACGTATATTGCCTTGATACAATACAGCTTTTCCTGGACACTCTTCATTACATCAAAAGTTTCAGTGTATTTTTCACTGAGAATATTTTCCCAATAAAAGAAAAAAAATTCTTACCCTCTACAAAATACAGCATTCCCCTCCGAGAGAGAGAGAGAGAGAGAGAGAGAGAGAGAGAGAGAGAGAGAGAGAGAGAGAGAGAGAGAGAGAGAGCGATTATCAGAATACACATCATATAAAAATTTCATTTACCTTTTTAAACTGTCTCCTGCATGTGTGTGTATGACAGAGAGAGAGAGAGAGAGAGAGAGAGAGAGAGAGAGAGAGAGAGAGAGAGAGAGAGAGAGAGACATTTGTTATCAGAGTATACATCATACAAAAATTTCATTTACCTTTTCAAATTGTCGCCTGCATGTGTGTGAGAGAGAGAGAGAGAGAGAGAGAGAGATAGAGAGAGAGAGAGAGAGAGAGAGAGAGAGAGAGAGAGAGAGAGAGAGAGAGAGAAATAAGACTAATCATAACAAGCGGACTGAATACGCCCACCAGAGAATTATCCTGGCGACCTCGCATGAAAAATTCAGGACGCGATGCAAACAGGAATTCTGACGATTTTATCAAGTCGAAACTTTTGCAATATTTATGTTTTCGCCTTTCGGTTGGGATACGACTGAATTTCATAAAGCGGACTGTCTAAAATTCTTATTAATTGTATACATTTAATTTTGTTGGTTTCACCTGCCATGGCTGTATACACAATACCACAAAAATGGACAAATTTCATCCACCTTTTTCATCAATATTGTGTGTGTGTGCGTGTGAGAGAGAGAGAGAGAGAGAGAGAGAGAGAGAGAGAGAGAGAGAGAGAGAGAGAGTGTGTGTGTGTGTGTGTGTGTGTGTGTGTGTGTGTGTGTGTGTGAGAGTGTGTGTGTGTGTGAGAGAGAGAGAGAGAGAGAGAGAGAGAGAGAGAGAGAGAGAGGGGGTGTGTGTGCGTTTGAGAGAGAGAGGTGTGTGTGTGTGTGAGAGAGAGGTGTATGTGTGTGTGCGTGAGAGAGAGAGAGAGAGAGAGAGAGAGAGAGAGAGAGAGAGAGAGAGAGAGAATAAAAAAAAGTGTAAGTAAAATGATTGCCTGTTATCAACGCATACCGGCTCAGAAAGCAATCGGTTATTTGTCAGCTCGAAAAATATAATTTCTTTGAATACTTCCAACCGCCGGGCAGAATTAGCGAAAGAAGTCAATAACTTCATGTTTTCGTCAATGTAAATTCCACGACTACATAACTACAGCACAGAAATACTAAATACAGCGAATATCCGACAGAAAAAGTAATATTCCAGGAATACCTATTATCACAGTGGAGATATTCAAAAACATATTAATCTCTACGAACGCCTATACTGACAGAGCAGAAATTCCAGAAGTATTGGAAGAATTCAATTAATGTAACCCAAACATCTGAATTCCTCGAATGCCTATTACTGTACAGAAATACTGAAAAATAATGCTTCATAAAAATAGTGTATATTCCGCGAATGTCATTTAATATAGCATACAACCTTTCAGTAACAGGAGTCTAATAGTGTATACTCTAGATACACAGTCACTCAAATAGTGTATTTTTCCAGATACGAAAGCACTGAAATAGTTCATTCTTCTATATACAAAAGCACTTAAATAGTGCATCTTCCAGATAAAAAAGCACTGAAACAGTGTTTTCTAGATACAGATGTACTCGGATAGTGTATCAATTGAAGATACAAGATCACTGAAATATTCTTCTAGATACAAAAGCACTAAAATAGTGTATTCCTGTAGCATCTACACACAAAAGCACTGAAATAGTGTACAAAAGCACTGAAAGAAAAGTGTATAATACAAAAGCATTAGTGTATTTTTCTAGAATCTAGATACAAAAGCACAAAAAAGATACCACTGAAACATATTCAAAATTCTAATACAAAAGCACTAAAATAGTGTATCTTTCTAGAATCTAGATACTAAAGCACTCAAACAGTGTATTCTTCCAGATACAAAAGCACTGAAACATTCTTCTAGACACAAAGGCACTAAAATAGTGTATTATTCTAAAATATACACACAAAAGCACTCAAATAATGCATTCTTCTAGATAAAAAGCACTGAAATAGTGCATTCTAGATAAAGAAGCACTGGCTGCCATGGAACACCAGATACAGTCCACAACCACTAAGGGAAAAAATTCATTTCTTGGCATAACTCAAACCTAAATTCCCTTCTGGAGGGCCTTAAACCGTGAGACAGGAAGTCCCATTGAAGTCAGAAGTCCCATCACGACCAATGATTACCCCTTTAGGAGGCTTAAGACGGAATCCCCTGATTAATTACATATTCAACGCGCGGGACCTGATTACGCAACGTCACTATGCGGCGTTAATAATGGAAATTATTGATAATTAATAACGGTAACTATTGACGATTATAATAACGTAATTTCGGATGCGGTTATGTAACCTCTTCTTGTGATACAGTGCTAAGAATTATTATTATTATTATTATTATTATTATTATTATTATTATTATTATTATTATTATTATTATTATTATTATTATTCATAAAGGACGTACACCCTTCTCGAGCAAGGTGAATATTAACACTGTGTCAAGGAAGAGAGATGAGGATTTAATACCTTATTGCATGATATAATTAATGACAGTGAACATTAAAAATTATTTTATAATGCAACTGTGAGGTTTTCCTCCTGTTACATCTTTCAGACCTAACTGCTCTCATTTTCCTTTCCAGCGCTGAACGACCTCATAGGTCCCAGTGCTTGGCCTTTAGCCTAAACTCTATAGCCTAAACTCTATATTCCATTCCATTCTATTCCAATAACAACGGTAACTATAAGACTCCCGTAAAGTTGGTAGGTTAATAATAATAATAATAATAATAATAATAATAATAATAATAATAATAATAATAATAATGGGACACCAGAGTAGATGAGAAAAAAGAAAAAATGGGTAAGTATCAAGACGTGAAAATAGAAATAAGAAGGATATGGGTTATGACAGTGGAAAATGTACCCATAATCATAAGATCACTAGGCACGATCCCAAGATCCCTGAAATGGAATCTGGAAACACTAGAAGCCCAAGTAGCTCCAGGACTCGCGCAGAAGAGCGTGCTATTAGAAACTGCGCACATAGCGAGAAAAGTGATGGACTCCTAAGGAGGCAGGATGCAACCCGGGACCCCACACTATAAGAACCACCTAGTCGAATGGGATGAATGTGATAGACAAAAAAAAAATAATAATAATAATAATAATAATAATAATAATAATAATAATAATAATAATAATAATAATCTGTTAAAAAGAATGGCAGAGAGATTATGTACATCGGCCACCTCTTAGCAGATATTAGCCTTGAAGAAAAGAAAAAAGTAAGAATTGAAAGACCTTATATAAAGTCAGTTCCACTGATGCTGCCATTCTTTTTAACAGAACATGCTTAAAAGCGAGCCTGCTCCCTGAATAATAATAATAATAATAATAATAATAATAATAATAATAATAATAATAATAATAATAATAATAATAATAATAATAATAAGTTGTTTAATTTATTTCCCCTAAAAATGATGAACCACAACAAAAGTTCAAGAAACTCCTTTTTTTCCAATGGTAC
>NC_089777.1:25131536-25151536 GCF_040412425.1 Macrobrachium rosenbergii | reverse complement strand
CGGTTATTGTCAGACTACAACTATGTAACGTTGTCGAACCAAAAATTATATATATATATATATATATATATATATATATATATATATATATATATATATATATATATATGTATGTATGTATGTATGTATGTATGTATCTATATATGTATATATATATATATATATATATATATATATATAATTTATAATTATAATCAAATACCAAATTAGTTTATATATATATATATAAATCAAATAAAAATATTTGTATGAATTATAGAATATTATATATATATATATATATATATATATATTTTTTTTTTTCAAATACCAAATTATCTGTATTATCCGATAGTAAACAAGCTTATATAGGAAATAGCAATAAATCGGATTAAAAATATCTATAGTCAAGTACCAGGGTAACTAGAAAATATGGAATGGAATTACATTAAAGACAAAGAAAATTAGAAATGTATCTATGTATGTGTATATATATATATATATATATATATATATATATATATATATATATATTATATGTATAAGTGAATCATGAAAATATTCATATAATGTTATTGATGAATATATCAATAATATATAATATATAAAAAATCCATATATATTGTATCTCTTTCCTTCCTGGATTTTGTCTTTATTTATACATATATATATATATATAATGTATATATATATATGTGTGTGTGTGTGTGTGTGTGCGTGCGCGCGCGCTCACGTGTTGTATATAATTATATATAAATAAAGAAAAATTACCAACACAATACACTAGAATTTCGAAACAAATGGGTCTCGTATAGATTTTGAGATTTATATAGTCTGTTTACGTCTATAGCACTAAACATAAAAATATGATGACATATGAACAAGATAACATACAAAAACAACCTTAAATCTGAAAATAGTACTGTAATAAAAAAAAAACCCTCTTTCTCATCCAAAAGATTTATATATCTGAAAAAATGCAATGAAAAAAACTTCATTCGTAAATAAATGAGCTCGACCATGTTCCCCCATTCCTATCTTATTTAAGGCAACAGACAATTTAAGTAACCTTTTTCTTTTTATCTTTATAGTTTTTTTGATAAGAAAGTTTTATATATCTGAAAAAATGCAATAAAAAAACTCCATTCGTAAATAAGTTCGATCGACCATGTTCCCCCGTTCGCACCTTTTTTTAAGGCAACAGGCAATTCAAGTCTCCTTTTACTTTTTCTTTTTATAAAATTTTTCGATTAGAAAGTTTTATATATCTGAAAAAAATGCAATAAAAAACTTCATTCGTAAATAAATTAGCTCGACCACGTTCCCCCAATCGTATGTTTTTTTAATGCAACAAATAATTCAAATCTCCTTTTTCTTTTTATTTTTATAAATACCCCTGTCCACTCGAGTTCAAGGGAAAGGGCAGAGCATCAGGCGATGTTCGACTTCTCCATCTGTCAATTGATGATTCAGAGGGATTTCGTCACCTGGTTTTACGGCGTTCAAAAGGTCACTACGACATCTGCTAGCCTTAACTATTTCAGCGTTTCTGTTAAAATGTCTCCCCGGTCATTTCTATTATCAATAAGCTCTAAAGGAAGAAGAAGAAGAAGAAGAAGAAGAAGAAGAAGAAGAAGAAGAAGAAGAAGAAGAAGGAGGAGGAGGAGGAGGAGGAGCAGGAATTCAGTTATAACTGGGTTCACTGTCTGTCCTCCCACCTTCATCTGGGTTCACTCTCTGTTCTAAAATGACATTTTAGGATTCCTTTCAGTTTTAAATAGTTTCTGTGCATCAGTAAAACTCAGAGCATTTTTAAGTATGCACTCAAATTTTGTCTCGCTAGAACTCACGTTTATAAGACTTTGCTATTCTTAGGAATGCAGTGCCAGTAAAATGTTCTCTCTCTCTCTCTCTCTCTCTCTCTCTCTCTCTCTCTCTCTCTCTCTCTCTCTCTCTCTCTCTCGCTCGTTTTTAGATGGATTTCCCTAGCAATGCAATCATTTTCCAAGCAATTTAAGTAATTTAAAATTTCCATATTAAAATGCTTCATTACCAGAAGACTTCAAGCAAGTTAACACGATTTAGCCCTACTTCACCAAACAATACGAGTATTTAAAAACTGACACCTTATTAAAACGCTTCATTACCAATAGGCTGCAGGCAATATAACATGATTTTCCCCATTTCACCGAACAATATAAGTACAAGAAAATTGATATTGTATTAAAGCGTCTCTTTACCAGTATGCTTCAGGCAATATAACTTGGGTTCACTTTCCGTTCTATCAGCTTGAACAGCGTTCATTTTCCATCAGATACTTTTCCTTTCTATTGCCGTGCTACAAATTCTCCCGGGGTTTCCCTTCACGATTCATTACGATCTTTCAAGAGCAAGAGGTTAACTTCAGCTTAATCTGACATATCCCTATTCTACCTCTGGCTGCGGTTCTAAGTTGTCTAATCACCTGGAACTCTTAGTATAGAAGTGCTTAGTCTTCCTACCGTTACTCTTCCTGTTCTAGTTCCCTAGAGTCCATCGTCGCTACCTGGCGTTACCTTGGTTCCAGTTCCTCACTGGATGGGTTGGTATCGTTCTCGGCTAGTACTCTGCTGGGTTGGCGTTCGATTCTCCGGCCGGCTAATGAAGAATTAGAGGGATTTATTTCTGGTGATAGAAACTCATTTCTCGCTATAATGTGGTTTCGGACTCCACAAAAAGCTGTAGGTCCCGTTGCTAGGTAACCAATTGGTTCTTAGCCACATAAAATAAATCTAATCCTTCGGGCCAGCCCTAGGAGAGCTGTTAATCAGCTCAGTGGTCTGGTTAAACTAAGGTATACTTAACTTACCATGGTTCCCGTTTCCCTACCTAAACTAAATTGCTACCCACGATAACCTGTTGATTATGGATTTCGTCTATGAATTCTGCCACCAGTAACCAGGAAGATAAAAAAATCACCGAGAAAAAATTACAATCCTCTATGCTCTATAATCACCAAGTTCTTGTTGATTAACTGTCAACTGTACATAATTTCACACACGGCAACAAATGTATAACTGATTTTCAAATCTTGAATAATTTTGATGCTGAATTCGTGATAATAATTATGATCAACTCCACTGAGTCTTGTTATACAGTAATGCCAAATTACTTGGCATTAGGTTGTGGGTTTCTGTGCTTTAACGAAATATCTCGAGGACTGATGAACGGAACTGGATGTAATTTATTTGAACCATTCTGAATGTGGTTATTTCTATACATAAACTTTAAAAATGGATATTAATGAAGGCCAGGCGTGGCTTTTATGACCAAAAACCCTCCTGTCTTTGCCGATATTCGCCAGATGTTGATCAACAAGAGGGTGGAATGCAATCCACGCTGCCACCCAGTTTCAGCACTGTCCACTGGTTAATTTCCATGTAATCTTGCTAACAGAGAGAGAGAGAGAGAGAGAGAGAGAGAGAGAGAGAGAGAGAGAGAGAGAGAGAGAGAGAGAGAGAGAGAAAAGATGGATAGAGAAGAAAGAGAGAGAGAAAGAGAGAAAAAAAGTAAACGGATGGATAGAGACGCAGAGAGAGAGAGAGAGAGAGAGAGAGAGAGAGAGAGAGAGAAACGAACAGAGAGAGAAGAGAGAGAGAGAGAGAGAGAGAGAGAGGAGTGGACGAACAGAGAAGAAACCGAGAGAGAGAGAGAGAGAGAGAGAGAGAGAGAGAGAGAGAGAGAGAGAGAGAGAGAGAGAGAGAGAACAAACCAGAAACAAAGACAAACGAATCCAATAATGCGAAACCTAAACCGGCAAATTTAATACTTAACTTTCGAGACATTTTATCAATACTCTCAAGACAGAAAATTCGCTCAAGACAAAAACGCTAAATTTTATCGAGGCCGCGAAGAAAGTCGCCGAGCGAAAAGTCAAAATAAAAAAAAAAAATAAACCACCAGAGCAATTGAAGGAGACCGCGAAGTGTTACCACAAAATTACCCCGCTGACTTCTTCATGACATATTCACGATAACGCAAGCTCAACCTTTGTCGGTTCTGGCGAGGGAGAGAATTTGCCTGCATTTGTTTTCGGGGTTATTTGTCCTATCTCATTTTTTATTTATTATTTTTTTTTTTTAGTATTAGGCTAAATAACGTTACATTGCCTGATGTCTGCATTTGTTTTTAGGGTTATTTGTCTTATCAATTTTTTTTAGTATTGGGCTAAATAACGTTATATATCCTGATGCCTATCTGGTTTTTTAGTATAGGGCTAAATAACGTTATAGTGCCTGAAGCCTATCTGTTATTTATGAAAGGGCTAAATGACGTTATGCTGCCTTAAGCCCATCTGTTATTTATGATAGATGTAAATAACGTTATACTGCCTGATGCCTTTCTGTTTTTGAGTATAGGGTTAAATCATGTTATATTGCCTGATTTCTATCTTTTTTTTTTTTTAGAATAGGGCTAAATAACGTTATAATGCCTGATGCCTATCTTTTTTTGTTAGAATTAGGCTAAATAACGTTATATTGCCTGAATCCTATCTGGGTTTTTTTAGTAAAGGGCTGAATAACGTTATATTGCCTGAAGCCTATCCGTTATTTATGACAGGGCTAAATAACGTTATGTTGCCTGATGCCTTTCTGTTTTTTAGTATAGAGCTCAATTCATGTTATATTGCCTGATTCCTATGTTTTTTTTTTAGAATTGGGCTAAATAACGTTAAATTGCCTGAAGTCTATCTGTTATTTATGACTGGGCTAAATAACGTTATATTGCCTGAAGCTTACTGGGAAATGAAGCTTTTTAATATGAAGTCAATTTTGGTTTTCTGTATAAGAAAACTATTGTGTGGCTTTGTCTGTCCGTCCGCACTTTTTCTGTCCGCCCTCAGATTTAAAAACTACTGAAACTAGAGGGCTGCAAATTGGTATGTTGATCATCCACCCTTCAATCATCAAACATGCCAAATTGCAGCCCTCTAGCCTCTGTAGTTTTTATTTTATTTAGGTTAAGTTTAGCCATGATCGTGCTTCTGGCAACGATATAGGCCAGGCCACCACCGAGCCGTGGTTAAAGTTTCATGGGAAGCGGCTCATACAGCATTAAGCCGAGACCACCGAAAAATACACCTACAGTATTTTCGGTGGCCCCGATCGCCTCGATTATACGATGTGCAGAAAACTCAATTGCGCTGAAGAAACTTCGGCGCATTTTTTACTTGTTATATTCCTGTATTGTTTGAAGAAATAAGGCCAAAACGTATTAACTTGCTTGAAGTTGTTCTGGCAATGAAGCGTTTTAATATGGAAATTTCTAACTACTTAAATAGCTTGGAAATTTTTATATTGCTAGGGAAACCCTTCTAAAAACAAGCGAGAGAGAGAGAGAGAGAGAGAGAGAGAGAGAGAGAGAGAGAGAGAGAGAGAGAGAGAGAGAGAGAGAGAACATTTAACTGGCAGTACATTCCTAAGAATAGCAAAGTCTTGGAAATGTGAATTCTAGCGAGACAAAAATTGAGTAGAGAGAGAGAGAGAGAGAGAGAGAGAGAGAGAGAGAGAGAGAGAGAGAGAGAAAAAAACATTTAACTGGCACTGCATTCCTAAGAATAGCAAAGTCTTGGAAATGTGATTTCTAGCGATTAAATGCACTGCATTCCTAAGAATAGCAAAGTCTTGGAAATGTGATTTCTAGCGAGACAAAAATTGAGTGCATACTTAAAAATGCTGTGAGTTTTACAGATGCACAGAAACTATTTAAAACTGAAAGGGATCCGAAAATGTCATTCTTTTATTTACTAATACCCTTTGAAGAATTATTACACTGCCAGGAAAATCCTTCCAAAAGAAAAGAAAGAGAGAAAACATTCAGCTGAGAATGTGAATCAATTCTTAAGGAAGTGAATTCTAGCGAGACAAAAATTGACTGCATGCTTAAAAATGCTACGAGCCTCGCAGATGCAGAGAAAGTATCTAGAACTGAAGGATGATTCTTGGATAAGTTGAAATATCTATTTTACAAGCAATCGTAAAACCGTGCTATAAAAAAAGTTTACATTACGAAAGTTGAGTCAATTCATAGATCATTCAGCACCGTCTCGGATCTGCAAGCGAAGTTGACGTCTTTTGGGAATCAGAATTTAAGGATTTGTTTATTTGCGTTTATATAACTTCTGAGCTTATGAGGAACATGATTCAATTTTTCGCAGTACATTCCCTTTAGAAAGGGCTTTTGGGGCGTGAAGCTTGCGATGTCACCCCAAAATTCTGAGGTGATAAACTTGCAACAAGCCTTAGGAGTCAGGTGCCAATTATGTGAGAGCTCGTTTAACTTGAAGTAATTAGAAGAACGAAGTTCCACACACAAAATATTATAAAGCGAAAAACAGTGATATCTCTTCATAAAAAACACACACACACACACACACACACACACATATATATTATATATATATATATATATATATATATATATATATATATATATATATATATATATATATATATATATATATAATTTAACCAAACGCCTAGCACTGGGACCTATGAGATCATTCAGTGCTGAAACGGAAATTGAGAGTAAAGAGTTTGAAAGGTGTAACAGGAGGAAAACCTCGCAGTTGCTCTATGAAACCATTGTTAGGAGAGGGTTAAGGAAAGTAAGATGGAAGAGAGAGAGAGAGTATGCACAAAGTTATAATAAAAGGGACGAAAGGGGTTGCATCAAGGGGCCGAAGGGACGCCGCAAAGAACTTTAAGTAATGCCTACAGTGCACCGTGTGAGGCAGTGAACTGACGGCACTACCACCCCCCGCCTACGGAGGTTCACAAAAAAATTTATTGATCAACCTCACAAATAACCATACCATGAAAATAAATACTACAGTGGAGAAATGATAAACATTTTCATTATAAACAGAAATTCCTTCGTGCTCCTTGCAGGGGTCATAACATGTGAACCTTCAATAAAAAGAAATCTTTCAGATTTGCCCTGATCTTGACGATATTGTCTTGTTCAGGAGTAATACAATAATAAAAATGAAATTTCCTCAGAGAGAGAGAGAGAGAGAGAGAGAGAGAGAGAGAGAGAGAGAGAGAGTTTCATACCGTCTCTCACAGACGGGCCTCTGAGATCTGAGATAACGTAACGTTGTAAATTACTTCCACTTAAATTTCTTGTTAATGAAAAGTACTTGACCAAGAGTCGGTCGTAATAAAAAAAACAAGTAAAAAATGCGCCGGAGTTTCTTCAGAGCAATCGCGTTTTCTGTACAGCCGCTACAGCGTATAATCAAGGCCACCGAAAATGGATCTATCTTTCGGTGGTCTCGGTATAATGCTGTATGAGCCGCGGCCCATGAAACTTTAACCACGGCCCGGTAGTGGCCTATCCTACATCGTTGTCAGAAGCACGAATATGGCTAACTTTAACCTTAAATAAAATGAAAACTACTGAGGCTAGATGACTGCAATTTGGTACGTTTGATGATTGGAGGGTTGATGATCAACAGACCAATTTGCAGTCCTCTGGCCTCAGTAGTTTTCAAGATCTGTGGGCGGACAGAAAAAGTGCGGAAAGAAAAAAAGTCCGGACAGAATAAATTGCGGACAGAAAGACAAAACCGGCACGATAGTTTTCTTTTACAGAAAAGGAAAAAGGAAAAACACTGAATTTACCAAAATATCCACCAGAAAATGACCAGAATGTCCAGCTGACCAGATTTCAGTGTCAGCTACGAACTGCTGACTAAATTTGATTTCATATCGACATGACCAAGATCTCCATTGCCTAGAAGAAAAATACTAGAACATCTAGATAACCAGATTTTACTGTCAACTAAGGAAAACTGACCAGAACTACAAACAAGTCGATATATAAAAGTTCCATTAAGTGGCAGAAAATGACCAAAATTTCAAGGAACCTCGACGCCCTTGACTAAAACTAAGATATTAGATGAATCTGACGCACCAATTTTACTTGAAGAGTCAAAATAACCTTTCAAGGTCACAGGCAGCTGAAAACATAATAGCATTGTGCTCTCTAAAAGCTCTTTAAAACTTAATAAAGGTCGACTCCCAAAAGAGTTAGTAATGCGTTTGGTAATATTCATTTTTTCGTTCCTTTTTCAGCATGGTTTATAAAAAGGAATATTCAGTCGATATCGTTTTAGTTTCAATGTCGTGGAGTCCTTGTTGTTGTTGTGACATTAAACTGACCTTCGTCAGCACGGGCTCTTGCTCGTAAATATGAAATCCTAAAATAGTTTGTTTAAGCTCATATTCAGACAGGCAGCTCGAACGAAAAAATAATATAAACACGTAATTATAAAAATATATAGAAAAATAAATAAATCAACTAGTTAATAAACCAATAAAATTACAGGTTATTTCTCTTAGTCTTATATATATATATATATATATATATATATATATATATATATATATATATATATATATATATATATATATATATATATATATATATATGCATATGTGTATATATATGGAAAAGATGTAGAAAAGATATATAAAAAAACACACACACACTATTATATTATATATATATATATATATATATATATATATATATATATATATATATATATATATACACAGTATATATCATACCATGCCATATCATATATCACATCATATCGAAATACCCACGCCATCCCATGACAAGCGTGAAACTTGTCACAAAAGGTCAGACCAGGACCCCGGCCCTGGGTCAGACTGGCGTTAATGTTAAACACGTACAGGAACGTCACATATGTGATACGGGTCACGTACGTGGTCAAAAGGTAAATCCGGTCACGGGCAAAGTCGAGAGATAAATCCGAATCCGTGTCGTAATCCGGATTCGTGTTCTGAGAAACGCCAACCAGACATTCCCCTTTTGGTTTTAGAGCTGGCCTACACGAATCTGTTCAATTCCATTACGTTCTATTGTATTCTATTCTGTTCTATTTTATTCTATTCCATTCTATTCTGGGGATTATCTCAAGCGCCATCTGCCCACCAAGTCCATTAAGCTTTAGTGCACTGAATGCATTCGAGATTCTTCATTAAATGCAAGAACGGTATATAATTTCGTGACCTGGTTTTTATTGTTATATTGCATATAGAGTTTAGGCCAAAGGCCATGCACTGGGACTTATGAGGTCATTCATCGTTGGAAAGGAAATTGAGAGGTAGGTAGGTCCGAAAGTAACAAGAGGAAAACCTCGCAGTTGTACTGTGAAATATTTGTTAAGAGAGGGTGGATAGCAAGATGGAAGAAAAATAATATGAACGGAGGTACAGTAAACGGAATGAAAGGGGTTGCAGATATAGACCGAAGGACCTTCAAAGAACTTTAGTAATGCCTTAGAGCCCAGTGAGGTGCAAATCCCACGGGGTGGTTCCTATTACTGACATGTCTTGTATGAATTTATGAGAAAAAAAAGGTATTAACGTATAAATATTTTTTTTCAAATGCCGAAAACCGCGAACATATATAAATATTCCTCTCTACACAACTCATTTAAATAATAGCACACCACATTCATGATAATGAGAACGGTTATTAAATTTAATATATCGAAAGTATTGTGTCACCGTTTGCCACAGGTCTTGTAGTTCATTAAACAAATTTCCTCTTTCCTAAGTTGTCCAATATTTAAGACCAAACCAAAATTTATATATTTAAATAATAACTGGTCTTTATTTTTATTATTATAATAATTTCACAGCGTTTAATACACATAAATATTTCCCGTAGGCGGTTACCGCTTATATTATGCAATGAGAGGTGCACTGTAGATAGTACTGAAGATAGTTCCAGATGCATCGCTTTCTACCTTTCATTTCTAATCCATTAACTCTGGTGTCTTCTTATTTAACTGTCCAACTTCTTCAACTTGACTTACCTCAAATTTTTATCCTTATCTTCGAAATAATAATTCGGTTGAGTCTTATGAGTATCTAAATAAACTCATTAATAATAATAATAATTAATAATAATAATAATAATAATAATAATAATAATAATAATAATAATAATAATAATAATAATAATAATAATAAATTCCATTTGACTCGCAATCATTTCATAACAATAAGACATGCAATTGTTTAGTTTAGATTACGACGGCCTTATGCCAGCACGAAATAAAAATCCCGTTGTAGACCCCTGGACTCGCCAAACCAATCGAGACGCTATGAACTCCTGAACACGATATTATCTTGACATGAACATTCAGAAATGAACCGGATTAAAAATATATAATTTTATTTACACGCCATGAATTTCTGCATATATTATCGTGACTTTCACATTCAGAAATAAACAGAATGAAAAAAAAAAAATACTTCTCTTTAAACACAATGAACATATGAACATGACATTATCGTGACTTGAAAGTTTAGGAATGTGAGTCAACCAGATTTTTAAAAAAATCATTTTCCTTGAATGTCATGAACTTCTGAATATCGTATAAACATGACTTGAACATCCATGAATAAACAAGATTAAAAAAAACTATAATTTTCTTTAAAAACATGAACATCGTATAAACATGAGTTGAACATTCATGAATAAAGAAGATTCTAAAAAACTATAATCTGAACATGACTTGAACATTCAGAAATACAGGTTTTTTTTTTTAAATCGTTTATTACAGCATGAACTTTTGAACACGATATCATCGTGACTTGAACATTAAATTCTGAGAATAGCCCAGATAAAAATGAAAGAAGAAATCCCATCTACTTTGAAATCAACGACGTATGCCCAGAGGTGAAACCTCCTGAGGTCATTACGCATTTCTCCGTCACGGGAGCTTTTGCTCTAAAGACCCTGACTGAATTGAAAACATTTGACTTTTCTGGCCTCTCGGGAGAGAGAGAGAGAGAGAGAGAGAGAGAGAGAGAGAGAGAGAGAGAGCATTTCTCACAACGATAACAGGATTTCATTTCCTTTCTCCTTTCATTTCTACGTTCTTTTTTTTTTATTTTCTAAGCCTTTATCTGCTTCTTTGTTTTTCATTTTACACTTCGCTTGCTCTTTCAAATGTTATCTGGAGTTTTATTTATTTATTTATTTTTATTTATTTATTTATTTATTTATTGTGCTAGAGAAATGCCAGGTACATTGGGATCACATGACCAGCATTGCAGTTCTGACTTGAAAACAGCCATAGAATACCTGACAACAGCGAAAGAAAATAATGTATTCGTTGCATAGTGCCACTAAAGATTCTGGAATACTTAAGAGCTTTTCCAAAAAGGAGATGAAAAATAAATTTTTCAAAATCTTAAAAAAAATCACGGAGTAAGCTGGTCATTTAAACCATTTTCTGAACACAAGACCGTAGTGTATTTGGTTAAATATAAACTCTATTTCTAATGTGATATGCTGTATATTAAGAGGCAAGGACACAATAAGTAAATGATGACATGGTTTATGTTTACATTCATGTTGGGCACACTGCAAGCAGATGCCAGATGCTGCTAGAGAGGAAATTGTTTTCCTCTTTGGCTCTTAAAGCGTTATATAATTTATGGCTCTTATACCGTTCAAATAATTTATGGCTCTTATAACGTTTAAATAATTTATGGCTATTATACCGTTCAAATAATTTATGGTCCATACACCGTTTAAATAATTTATGGCTCTTATACCGTTTAAATAATTTATGGCTCTTATACCGTTTATATAATTCATGGCTCTTATACCATTTAAATAATTTATGGCTCTTATACCGTTTAAATGATTTGTGGCTCTTATACCGTTAAAACAATTTATGGCTCTTATACCGTTTAAATAATTTATGGCTCTTATACCGTTTAAATAATTTATGGCTCTCATACCGTTTAAATAATTCAAATAATTTTGACCAAAACGAAGACAGGAAAAAATTCACATAATATCACTGACTGCAACCATCACACCTCTCTCACTTTGAAATGCATCAATGTACCAAGCCATTCAACCCCCAATTATACATTTATCTATCTATCTATCTTTCTATCTATCAGCTCAGTATTCATGGCCAGATAGAGGCGAGTTTCCCAGTGTGTGTGTGTGCGCGTGCGCGTTTGTGCGCGAACGAATGTGTGTAAATAGTGGGAGGGGGGAGCGTTATGCAAATTAGCTTCTTGTGTGTGTATATAAGGCAGCTGATGCTGAGAACATTTTTTCATCAGGATTTATTTCTGTATTTCCCATTACCTCCTCTTACTCCTTCCTAATGAACACCATAATATCTTTTGGAAGCTTCAGAATTTCAAGTCAGTGGTCCCTTTGGGCTTGCTCCATGTGAACAGGGCTCATCTTGTGAATAATAATAATAATAATAATAATAATAATAATAATAATAATAATAATAATAATAATAATATAACTGTAAAAATACACAAAAACTCACAAATTTCGTATACACACAAACACAGCAATTCCTTTTACTACTACTACTACTACTACTACTACTACTACTACTACTACTACTACTAATAATAATAATAATAATAATAATAATAATAATAATAATAATATAACTGTAAAAATACACAAAAACTCACAAATTACGTAAACACACAAACACAGCGATTCCTTTACTACAACAAAACACCACTTTTCATGAAAGATGAACTCCCAACATTAACGAAACTTCTTACAATCACATTAACAACTCCTTGAACCCTCTGCATTCTCACCCTCTACCAAAAAAAAAAAAAAAAAAAAAAAAACTGCAGTTATGGAACTGCCCGTAAAAATACCTTAATCTAATTATGCACTAGAATAAAACCACCCATGATTGCATCCGCCGGTAACTTAACGTACTACGAGAGGTGTGCCTTTTCTCTCTCTCTCTCTCTCTCTCATTTGGTGCGTGAGTTTGTTTACCGACACGAGCTTACATACACACAGTCCTCCACTCTTTCCACATGACCAAGCCATTTCAAAGCACTGTTCTATTCTTCATATTTGTTAACATGTTTACCATTACTTCAACATATCTACATATTTCTCACCCTTTAAATTCATACTACGCTTTATATACTGCCGATGAAATCATGTAAATAGTTTTAATATTTTTTTTATTTTTGCATTTAACTTCCACACTTCACTTCCACACGGGAGAGTTGACTCAACAATACCTTCGTGCATTTTTCACCGTGGCTTCCACAGCCACTCCTATTCTCTTCAAGGTTGTACAGATGAACTATTTGAATATTATACATGGTATAAGAACAAATGAAAGAGTAGGAATATATATAGATAAACATATTACTGTGATATGCATGCATGTATGTGTGTATATATATACACATAGGTCCCCCACCATACTCTCTCTCATATTACTGTCTGGTTCCTGTCCTGCATGTTATTGTATGGAGAGCATTATGCATACACATAGGTCCCCCACCCCACGTTCACTGGGGAAATTTCCTCTATTGAGGCGAGTAATAGAAAACTCCGCACATGCAAGGTGGGAGTTCCTGTCCGGCCGGGAGAAAAGCATCTTATTCTCTCGGAGAGCATTATGCCTCTCTTACACTAATGTTTAAAGACATTTAAATTTTATGGGAAATTTCCCTGAAATATTCTCTCGAGTAATAGAAAACTCTCTCTCTCACATGTTTATAAAACATTTAAATTTATTGGCCATTAAAAGTGTTCTCTCTCTCTCTCTCTCTCTCTCTCTCTCTCTCTCTCTCTCTCTCTCTCTCTCTCTCTCTCATAATGGAAAAATACATAATTTAAAAATATATAATAATCTCAATACTCCATTAAAGTTTATCTGTTATTTAAAAAAAACATAAATGACGCCGTAATAAGTTTCAAAAAACCCCAAAACCATATTAGCTACTTCAGCCTCTCGAACATTTACACAAATTAATTTTGAGATGAAGTTAAACAGCACTACTGTTGAAAAATTCATACTTCAGTTCCAAAAGTAGTAATATTTTTGCGGCGTTGATGACAATGCAGAAATATTATTATGGTCTTATTTCAAAGTATCGTTTTCCCCGAAATTATTTTTATTTTTTTATTACCCCCTGTTACGTCTTACTCATGAACACCACACTCTTTGGAAACTTGAATTTCAAGTCAATGGACCCTGTGGGCTTGTTCCATAAGCCAGGTTCATCTTCTGAATAATAATAATAATAATAATAATAATAATAATAATAATAATAATAATAATAATAATAATAATAATAATAATCGAGAAGCAAATCCACAGTTATGTATATGTACATACATTTAAAGATAAATTAGTACAGATTCATCTTTAAATATATGTACATATACATAACTATTGATTTGCGTCTCCATTTTAAGACTCATGCTACAATGAGTATTTTTTTTAATAATAATAATAATAATAATAATAATAATAATAATAATAATAATAATAATAATAATAATAATAATAATAATAATAATAATAATTCAGTTACGAGCATAATATTTTTTCGAAATGCAATCAAGCTAAAGAGAATATCTTTAAGGGACAATCCTTCAATGTTATGTTAAACCAAGATATACAGGAAAGGGGCAAATGTCCCAAAATGAGGGTTTGTGCGATCGAGCTGTCTAAATCAAATTTGTTGCTGAATCTGTTGATTTGAGCCCTCAGAAGCTCAAAAGTGGCTGTTGGCATTTTTTGCATCTCATCTCCCGTATTTTGGCACGCTGCTAAAGTTCGATCCCAGTCCGCACAGGGGGAAGAATTAAACTTCATTAAATATGACATGCGCCAGTATTTAGCCCTCGTTAAATTCTGGCATGTGCCAATATTTGACGCACGCTAAATTCTGGCACTTGCCGTTATTTAGTGCAAACTAAATTCTGGCACGTACTGGCATGTGCCAGGATTTAGCACAATAAATTTGACGCACGCTAAATTCTGACACGTACAGGTATTTAGTGCGCTAAATTTGGCGTACCGGGCGATCCAAATTTGGCTCATACTGGCACGTGCCAGAATTTAGTGCGCTTTAAATTCTGAGACTTACCAGTATTTGAGGCATGCTAAATTCTGGCCCGTACTGGCGCTTGCCAGTATTTAGTGAGTGCTAAATTCTGGCACGTACTGGCACATGCCAGAATTTAGCGCGTGCTAAATACTGGCACGTACAGTATTTAGCGCGCGCAAAATTCTGGCGCGAAATACCGTATGCCAGTATTTAGAGCGTGCAAAATTCTGGCATGTACAGGCACGTTGCCAGTATTTAGCACACGCAAAATTCTGGCGCCAGAATTTACAGCGTGAAATTCTGGTACGTGATGGGGCGTGCCATTATTTATCGTGCAAGAAAATTCTAGCACGTACTGGCAAATGCCAGTATTTAGGGCGCGCTAAATTCTGGAACATACTGGTACGTGCCAATATTTAGCGCAAGCAAAATTCTGGCACGTACTGGTGCTTGCCTGAACTTACCGTGCCTGAAATACTGGCACGCGCCAGTACGAGCCAGAATTTAGCTGCCTAAAAATCTGTCAGAAGCCATTACATGCCAGAATTCAGCACCCCCTAAATACTAGCATTTGCACAGGATCAAAGACTAACAGATATTGATCAATATTTATTATCTTTGCAAAAATATGAACTTTATTGTAAAGTTCATAACTGAACGCAAAACCTTTAACACGGACAGGAACCTTCGACCACATTCCTGAAAGAGACTTAAACTCTTATAATCACAGTAATTACTGGGTAACTGGATTAGCTAAGATCAGCAACTGGTAGTTGCTGAGTAACTAATTTTACATTGATCACAATATTATGCGCTTTATTATAAATTACATAACGTAACTTAACTTCGATATGGACGAGAATCTTAAACTACATCCCACAAAGAGACTAACTCTTACACTCATTCTAAAAATTTATACCACAAAAAAAAAAAAAAATCACTCACATAAGGCTAAACAAACATGCAAAAAACCAAACGCGCACCGATTCCCCGAGCGACCCCGACGCAGACCACACTCCAAATGTCAAGAAGCCATTATTAATCCCTTGGCGAGGGATTCCGAGCTAATTATCAACTCGACTCGTGTCGAGCTGCTAAAAGCTGGTAAGGAGATTGTGTCTCATTAATGAGTGAGTGCCAGACCCCAGAATGTAAATCGAACCTAATCATCGCTGGAGTGTTGCCTGTCAAAGCCTTGGAGTACGTTGCTGGGGTGTGATGTGGTTTTATAAAGAAAATGTTGAGAGGTTTTCAAATTTATTCGGTTTGGGAGTTTTGTTCTGTGAGAAAAATTGCTGGATTTTGTTGTGCAAGTCTTGAAGTGCATAACTTGTGGCTGGTGTCATTCTGTATAGAAAATGTATAGGAATTTTCATAATTGTTAGGGTTGAGGTTTCGTTCTAAGAGAAAAAGTATTATTATTATTATTATTATTATTATTATTATTATTATTATTATTATTATTATTATTATTATTATTATTATTATTATTATTATTATTTTTTTGACTGAAGATGAACCCAGAGAAGGGTTCGAAAGCTTTTATAAAATTCTACTCGAGCCTTTAACAATTATATTACTGTGGACCCTTTAGAACATTATTATTATTATTATTATTATTATTATTATTATTATTATTATTATTATTATTATTATTATTATTATTATTATTATTATTATTATCATTCAGAAGATGAAACCTATCTATATGAAACAAGCCCAACAAAGGGGCCACTGACTTGAAATTGAAGTTTCCAAAAAATATAGTGCTCATTAGGAAGAAGTAAGAGGAGATAAATGGAAATACAGAAAGCTAGGTTGTTCTGTCAAAGCGTTGGAGTAGTTAAGTAGCGTCTGGTGTCATTCTATATGGAAAATGTTTAGAAATTTTCATATTTCTTCGGTTTTGAAGTTTCGTTCTAAGAGAAAAATTACTGGATTGCTGCCGTCCAAGGCTTGGAGCACCAGGCTGGAGTGTGGTGTGGTTTTATACAGAAGATTTTGGGAAATTTTCGAAATCATTCTGTTTAGAGGGTTCGTTCGATGGGAAAAATGATTGATTTATTAAAACTAGACTATAAAGCTAAGTATTACGGCACTTTCAGTCATTCAGCGCTTAAGGGAGCTGGAAAATTTGGACAGCAAGATATACCAAAGGAAACATGTACTAAATTATAATTTATTAAACGAGCAATTCCAGGAAAATACTGGAAAAATATTATAACTGTTTCTTGTAAAACTTAAGACAATAAAAAGGACAAAGCAATTTTACAACCCACCAATGCATCCCAGGATCAACACCAAACATGAAACCTTGTCTAGTAACCTACTGAGAAAAAAAATCGAAATGAAAATACGACAATAAAGATAACGCCTTTAAAAACTGTGAAACAAAACTTTATATTAAAACCGAAATATTAAAAAAATACTACGACCCGATGAGTACAAGTAATGGATTTGATAAATAGGCATTAGTATGATAAATAATTACGATCTGATGAGTTCATGTAAAAAATGGCTTTACTAAATAGGAATTCGTATAATGACTTATAATCTGAATTATGTAAAAACGGCCTTTAGGAATTCGTATAATGAATAACTATGATCTGGTGAGTAAATGTATAAAACGGCTTTACTAAATAGGAATTAGCTTAATGAATAACTGCAATCTGATAAATATATACACTAAAAAAATCATTATTAAATAGGAATTACCTTAATGAATAACTGCAGTTATGATTATGATTATAATTATGATCTGGTGAGTAAATGCAAAAAATGGCTTTACTAAATAGGAATTAGCTTAATGAATAACTGCAACCTGATAAATATATGCACTAAACAAATCATTACTAAATAGGAATTAGCTTAATGAATAACTGCAATCTGATAAATATATGCACTAAACAAATCATTACTAAATAGGAATTAGCTTAATGAATATACGATCAAAAAAATATTACGTGCAAAAATCATTACTAAATAGGAATTAGCTTAATGAATAATTACGATCTTATCAGTATATGTACAAAAAGCATTATTAAATAGGAATTATTACAATGAATAATTACGATCTGATGAGAATAAATACAAAAAAATCATTACTAAATAGGAATTAATACAATGAATAATTACGATCTGGTGAGTATATGTAAAAAATGACCTTACTGAACAGGAATAAGAGTAATTAACAATCACTCTGTCAAATCGCATTAAAACCCTCACATAACATCCCATTACGCATAACACACTGGGTGACAGTTTTTTCGCCTGATGGCGTTAAAACTCCCGTTCACTGCGGTAATTACGGTATGGCAAGCGCATTTAGCGATTAAGTGAACCAATGATGGGCTAGCGTGGAAAAGCGCACTTCAAAGGCTTCCGGTGCAAAGGAGACTTAAAGCTTCCGTTATTGACGATAACGAGGTAATTCGCCCTGATTATTGGTTTTTTTTTTTGTCTTCTGCTCTTTACGTCTGCAAATTATATCATTTGTCCGTTACATCTGCAAATTACGTCTTCTGTCCTTCGTTACATTTGGAAACAACATTATCTGCAAATTATATCTTCTGGTCCTTATTTTGGAAATTACATTTTCTGCTCTTCTTTTACATCGGCAAATTACGTCTAACCTTCGTTACGTCTGTAATTTATATTTCCTGTCCTTTAAATCTGCAAATTATGTCTTCTGTCCTTTGTTACATTTGGAAACAATATTATCTGCAAATTATATCTTCAGTCCTTATTTTGGAAATTACATTTTCTGCCTTCCTTTACATCGGCAAATTACATCTAACCTTCGTTGCGTCTGTAATTTATATTTCCTGTCCTTTAAATCAGCAAAATATATCTGTTATCGGTATAATGCTGTGTGAGCCGCGGCTCATGAAACTCTCAACCGGCCTTGGTGGCCTGTGCTGTTGCGTTGCCAGAAGCACGATTATGGCTACCTTTAACCTTAAATACAATAAAAACTACTGAGGCTAGAGGGCTGCAATTTGTTATGTTAGATGATTGGAGTGTGGATGATCAACATACCAATTTGCAGCCCTCTAGCCTCTGTAGTTTTTAAGATCTGACGGCGGACAGAAAAAAGTGCGGACGGACAGATAAAGCCGGCACAATAGTTTTCCTTTCAGAAAACTAATAAACCTAAATACAGGTAGATACAATCATCCCCTTTCTCTATCGTTCGCTTATCAAGCAAGAAAACCCCCGGAACGAGATTTTCTCCTTCATCCTTCGAGGACGAACTTTCCCTTTTAACAGCTTCATGGGCCGCCTTTAGTGGCACTCCTTCGCCGGAGGCACCGAAGTGCCATAAAAACAGAGGACCCTAAATTAGGTACAGCGATTCCGCCTTAAAGTTTTCATCCTCGCGGCCAGTTTTCTCCTTGTCTTCGGGCTCCGCTCATCTAAATTTAAATGCATCGACTCCTCAAGCCTTAATTATTCGACCTTTTTCGACCTTTCTGAGCAGGGGGGGGGCGGTTGGTGCTGTCAGTGTAACCCCATGTGCTGCACTGTAGGCATTGTTAAAGAGATTCTCCTTGTCTCTTCGCTCTGCTCATCTAAATTTAAATGCATCGACTCCTTAAGCCGTAATTATTCGACCTTTTTCGACCTTTCTGAGCAGGGGGGGGGGTGGTGCTGTCAGTGTAACCCCATGTGGTGCACTGTAGGCATTGTTAAAGAGATTCTCCTCGTCTCTTCGCTCTGCTCATCTAAATTTAAATGCATCGACTCCTTAAGCCTTAATTATTCGACCTTTTTCGACCTGTCTGAGCAGGGGGGGGGGGTTGCCGTCAGTGTACCCCATGTGGTGCACTGTAGGCATTACTAAAGAGATTCTCTTTGTCTCTGCGCTCTGCTCATCAAATTTAATGCATCGACTCCTTAAGCCTTAATTATTCGACCTTTTTCGACCTTTCTGAGCAGGGGGTAGTGCCGTCAGTGTACCCCACGTGGTGCACTGTAGGCATTACTAGAGATTCTCTCTGTCTCTGCGCTCTACTCATCTAAATTAAACGCACGGACTTTTTGAGCCTTAAATATTCGACTCTTTTC
>NC_089777.1:25104036-25126536 GCF_040412425.1 Macrobrachium rosenbergii | reverse complement strand
GGCCAATGAAGAATTAGAGAAATTTATTTCTGGTGATAGGAATTCATTTCTCGCTATAATGTGGTTCGGATTCCACAATAAGCTGTAGGTCCCGTTGCTAGGTAACCAATTGGTTCTTGGCCACGTAAAATAAGTCTAATCCTTCGGGCCAGCCCTAGGAGAGCTGTTAATCAGCTCAGTGGTCTGGTTAAACTAATATATACTTAACTTGACTTATAGCATCTGCTGTCATGTCCTCTCTTAAATCCAACTGAGAATTTCTTTACTTAGGAAAGTCCTGCTGTTTCTATCTTTTTCATGTACAAACAGAATTATTAGTTATCACTGCATCATCAGTTAATGCCATTTTTCTTAACTGTCATCCATCACCAACAGATACTGAAAACATTCAAGAATAGTTCGTGCAATTAATGCTCCATAAATCCTGATACTTGCTTTGATATTAAAGTTATGTAATTAATATCATATAAGAGCAGGTATTATATTATATTATTTCCATAACTCTAATATTCATTCAAACCGTCTGAGGATTTGCCACAATAATATACAAACTTACATTGTCCACTTTGCAAAGATTTCCACAATAATCAGCAATATTGAAATACTGTTTATTTTCCCCTGGGTTCTTCGAATATCATTCGTCGTTAAATTTTAATAAATTTTGGTTCTCAGGTCTGAATCATTTACGTATTCTTGGTACGTTTATTCCCACGTCATTTGGTGAATGCGATATTCCTGTGATATTCTTATTACTTGGATAATCGCCTGCATTCTGTTGTCCATGATATTTCTTATTCCTATTCTCACTCTCTCTCTCTCAATCCCTCTCTATCTCTCCCTTAATCTTTCTCTCTCTCCCTCAATCTCCCCAACACACCGCCCCCCCGCCCCGCCCCCGTCTCTCTCTCTCTCTCTCTCAAATAACTGCGTTCTGAACAGTTACGATCCTAATTATTCATTTAGTTTCTTTTAGTTTCAAAATACCAATGTTTATTGAAGTTACAGTCCCAAAAATTGTGTCTCTTTTACTTCAATGTTCCCCATATTTATTGCATTTACATCCCCGATTATATTTTTTGTTTTTCAATTTCCCAAAGCCAACTGTTGTTACAACCCCAGTTATGTTATTTCTTTTATTTTCATTTTCCTAATGTTTATAGCATTTACAACCCCAAATACTTTGTTCGTTTGAGTTGAATTTTCCAATGTTAATTGCAGTTACAATCCTAAATGTTTTGTTTCTTTTAGATTCATTTTCCCAATGTTTATTGGAGTTACAATCTCAATTATTCTGTTTCTTCTAGTTTCATTTCCCAATGTTTATTGGAGTTACAATCTCAATTATTCTGTTTCTTTTAGTTCCATTTTCCAAATGTTTAATATGGTCACAATTTCAATTATTCTGATTCTTTTTGTTTCGTTTTCCCAATCTTTATTGGAGCTACACGGTTTCCCAATCTTTATTGGAGTTACAATCTTAACTATTCTGTTTCTTTTAGTTCCATTTTCCCGATCTTTATTGGAGTTTCAATCTCAATTATTCTGTTTCTTTTAGTTTAATTTTCCTAACTGTTTCTTTTAGTTTAATGTGGTTACAACCTAGATTATGTTGTTCCCTCTAGTTTCAATTCCCTAATGTTTACAGCAATGACAACCCAAATTATTTTGCCATTTCAGTTGAATTTTCCCAATGTTTATTGGAGTTACAACCCCAACGGTATTGTTTTCATTTAGTTTCAGTTTCCCAACGTTTAATGTAGATGAAATCCTAATCATTTTGTTTATTTTAGATCCATTTCCCCGATATTTATCGTACCTAACGCATGAATTCAAACCTCCCACTCGCGTACGTATTCAAAGACAGCACAGATACCAGTCACTGTATCGTCAGCAAGAAAGCACGTCAGCACGTCAGACCTCTGCTGCTGACGCGTTTGTTTCATGTTTGATTTCCTGGAGGGCGCCATAATCTTCAAGCACAGATTTGAACAGAAGTTCAGAGGGTAAAGGAGTCTGGAGAGGACTCCGAAGAGGATTTTGGTCAAACGCTTGAACCTGGCACAGAATTCCTGAAGGCCAAGATTTCGGTGCAAGATTCTTCAAATAATGTTATTTTTATCGTTGGCAGTTGTATACAAGTACTTACGCATTTAACTTGGATGTTTAAAACTGGATTATTTCCAAATAAAAACCTGAAGACACTCAAAGATTATTTTTTTCGAAAGTTCTACAATTTTATATCATCGTTACAATAAAAAAAATTTAAAAACTTAAAGCTTATTTTTTTCGACAGTTTTACAATTTTATATCTACGTTAAAATTCGATAACTGGACTTTGAAAAAAAAAACTGGGTTATTATTTCATAATACAAAATTAACAAAAAGCCAATTTTTTTCGACAGTTTTACAAGTGCAAAAGGATTTTACATTGTATCGACGTGAAAACCTTGTGCTTTAAGAAAAACTGGGTCATTATTTCATAACATAAAATTAATAAGAAATAAACGTTATTTTTTTACGGGCATTCTCAAAACGTCTGGACTGATACGCAAATATGAACGCTATGTAATCTTTCGATAAATTTCCTTTTTCTTTGACCTCGATTCTTGGATCACTTCTTGAAGAACTGTTGAATTATCTTAATCAATAAGTGGATAATTTCCATCAGCTGGAGGGAATGAAGACTAGCCTAACTTAATATCGATCTGTTGGTGGAGCTTGAATAAGTTTCTACATTCTCCGTCTCTTTCCTCACACACACACACACACACACACACACACAAACACACAATCAATACATTATATATATAGCCTATATATATATATATACACAATATATATTTTATAAATATATGTACACAATATATATTTTATGTATATTTATATATATTTTTAAATATACATTTTATATATATATATATATATATATATATATATATATATATATATATATATATATATATATATATATATCAAAATCAGAACACGCTAGCTTATAACTTCCTTTTCCACCTAAAGTTCAATATTTACTTATCGGTACAAACTTTTCTATCTATTTATGAACACAAACGTTTCCTATTCCCTTAACTAACGAAACTGTTAAATTATCGCAATAAAATGTCTTCTCTCTACTTCTTACCAAAGCTTTGTAACCCCCTAACTCTCTCTCTCTCTCTCTCTCTCTCTCTCTCTCTCTCTCCCGAGTTAGCATATTAAGTCGCTCATGTAAAATACCTTCACTTCGCTTGTTGATGCATCGTCGCAGTCTGGGTGTGTGTACGCGTGTTTGTGTGTGTGTATGTGTACGTGTGTTTGTGTGTGTGTATGTGTACGTGTGTTTTTGTGTGTATGTGTGAGTAATCTCTCTCTCTCTCCCCGAGTTAGTATTTAAGTCGCTCATGTAAAATATCTTCACATCGCTTGTTGATGCACCGTCGCAGTCTGGGCGTGTGTATGTTTATGCGTGTGCACGCGTGTCTGTGTGTGTGTGTGTGTATGCGTGTATGCAATCTCTGATCCCCTCCGACAAGAACATCCGCATAGCTTAGTTCTGTTTGACCGAAGGCGCAACACATCACTGAATTTCAGCTCCCATGCCAAAATACTTGACACTCGGCGGGGACCACTGACTTTAATAATTGAATTATAACACTCGCTCTGTTTTCCATTTTTCTCTTTCTCTCTTTCTGTCTCCTTTCTTTTTTTTAATTTCTTCTTTGCACTCTTTCGCCCTGGTTGTGTGTTGCAAGGGGGAAAAAATACGGTGTTGTTTTATCGCTCGGGGACAGGCCTGTAATTTTCTGAAGTTTTTCTTTTTATTTTCCGATGTTATTTTTTTTTATTTTTATTTTCTATTTATTTTTTCTTCTTTCAGATCGACGATGAAATAAGTTTTTAATGTCTTTCATAAAGGTTTTTTTTTTTTTTGGGCCTTTGGAGGATACCCAACGTTTCTTTTATTAGTTTCATGGAATAAAGACTAGATTTTTTAATATTTTTTAATAGTTTCATGGACTAAAACTGTTCATTGGATTTGAACTGGGAATCTGCTGTCTTCGATATCTGTTGGGAAATTATTACTGTTACATTATTATATATTATATCATTATATTATTATATATTACATTATTATATACTATATTATTATATATTATATTATATTATATTATATATATTATGTATCATTATTGCCATTACTCAATGGTAAACTAATACACGTTACTTGCCCAGGCCTGAAGAATACACGATAAACAGAACCGGGAGAAAGTTACTGATATAATTATCATATAATTATGTATTGTATTACTCAGCTGCAAAAGCCACTGAGGTGGCAAACTAATGCCCGTTTCCTGCCCAGGCCTGAACAAAACAAGGTAAATAGGAAGGGCAGGAAGAAGGGTGGACTTACCCAGGAAGGAAGAGATATACCTGACCATAAGATTATCTGAACTCCCATGATACTTTCACTAACACTTTACTTCCGTGTCATTGATGTGTCACAATTCACTGATGTGTCACAATTCACTGATACGTCACAATTTCACTGTGTCACAATTCACTGATTCGTCGCAATTCATTGATACGTCACAATTCGCTGATACGTCACAATTCAATGATGTGTCACAATCCCCACACAATTCACTGATGTGTCACAACTCACCGATGTGCCACAACTCATGGATACGTCACAATTCACTGATGTGTCACAATTCACTAATGTGCCACAACTCACTAATGTGCCACAACTCATGGATATGTCACAATTCACTGGTGTGTCACAATTCACTGAAACGTCACAATTCACTGATGTGCCACAATTCTTGTGACATTTCACTGATGTGTCATAATTCACTGATACGTCAAAATTCACTGATGTGCCACAATTCACTGATACGTCACAATTCGCTGACGTGCCACAATTCTTGTGACATATCAGTGCGCATGCGCGTCCCCGAACTACTTTTCATCGTCACTTGTCATCGCTGTCATCTGCACGGAGATTGCAATGTCGTGTAGATGTGTTTGGGTCATGTTTGATTCCCCGTAGGAAAACGGGGACGACACAATCTTCGAATACGGATCTGAACGAAAGTTCAGGGTTCAGGCGTTTGGGAGAAACTGCTCAGATCAGAGAAACTATGTCTAGTCAAGTGTAGTGTACAATCGCCCCGTAGGTTTCAGAAAGGTGAAAAATTTAATGCTGGCATTTAGGTTACTGTTTTAATTTGTACTAAGTGTACTAAAGGGATATTGGTTAATTTTTGTACTGAGTGTACTAAAGGGGATATTGGTTAATTTTTGTACTGAGTGTAATAAAGGGATATTGGTTAATCTAAGTCGTCAAGACGGACGTACCAATTTGTTACTTAAGCTTCATGATAGCCGGAAAAATGACATTTGTAATGTTTCAAAGAACCACAAAATTACATGCTCTTACAAGACAACTGGTACTTTTCTTAAAAGGGGATATATATATATATATATATATATATATATATATATATATATATATATATATATATATATATATATATATATATATATATATATATAATTAATCCAAAATATCAAATGCCCCCAGCACCAGTTCCTTCCGCTTGGTGCAATTCTGCAATTCTAATCCTCCGCCTGTCAGTTATGCCTTGTCTGTCGGTTGTCCTGTCGCTAATATTTATGCCTGTGAAAAGACACCTACACAGTCCAGTGCCACAATATCGAACTGTCAGTAGATCTTTGGCCTTTTGAGCTGAATTAAAAGTTTCTCTGTTTCTCCTCTTTTATTGGGTCCATATCCATGTTTTACTCTTGTGAGAATGATTCTGGAAAAGTAGTTAAGATATTCCTTTTAGTTTTCTGTAAGAGAAAACTATTGCGACGGCTTTGTCTGTCCATCCGCATTTTTTCTGTCCGTCCTCGGATCTTAAAAACTACTGAGGTTAGAGGGCTGCAAACTGGTATGTTGATCATCCACCCTCCACTCGTCAATCATACCAAATTGAGTCCCTCTAGCCTCAGTAGTTTCTATTTAATTTAAGGTTAAAGTTAGCCATAATCGTGGCACTGGCAACGATATCAGACAGGCCACCACCGGGCCGTGGTTAAAGTTTCATGGGCCGCGGCTCATACAGCATTATACCGAGACCACCGAAAGATAGATCTATTTTCGGTGGCCTTGATTATACGCTGTACGGAAAACTCGATTGCGCCGAAGAAACTTGGCCACATTTTTTACTTATATATTAATCCACTTCCTTTCATTTCAGGTCACTGCACTGTTTATACAGTACAATAAAAGTGCTGCTGAGTCTAGTTCATCTATTTGTATGTTCTTTCAAGAAAATATAAATGCATGCAGGATTATTTCTCTATTGATCTCCTACTCGTTCATTCATAGTAAATTTATGGTGACCATCCAACTGACTCCATGTCACCAAACTGATGGATTTTAGCTAAACTGATGTTTGATTTTCAGCGCTGAATGGCCATAGTTGCCCAAGTACTTGGCAAGTATGCCTAAAATCTATAAATCAATCAATCAACAGATTCGGAAATTTGCTATATTTAAGTGTCCATGCTATTGTTACTGTAACTCACGTCTTTGAAGTTGAAATCATACCAACTGACCATCTAACACACACAATAATATTACAAAAGTACGTATTAACTGCACTAAGTTAAACCGTAAGTCCTGCTGAATATTTAAATTACTTCATAGTAACTCTAAAAAATTCGCCTAGTGTTCAATGTTAAAGTGATGCTCAAGGCCTCCTTATTTAATATAGTGTTCAATGTTAAAGTGATATTCAGGGCCTCCTTACTTAATATAAGTGCTATGTTTTATACCCACTGCATTCCAATAATGGCATTTCATTTAACATAGCGCCCGCAAAACTGCCCAAAAATAGAAAACTGCAGTATCTGCAAAAATTTTCGAAACTGATATATGCCACCAATTGGGCTCGTGAAACACTAATACACAAGTTACAGCAGTTTCGGAATGATTCTTCAATGCTTTATTTAGGGGTCCCATTTGCAGTATCTGCAAAATCAGTAGTAGGGCAAGGGAGTATCTACCACCTTTCTCAGTTTTGTATTTTTGCAGATACTGCAGTCCTCCATTTCAGGGCAGAAAACGCCTGTGTATTCCTGACATTTTGTTTACATATTTAAGCGTCCCTGGTATATCGCCAGATTTGTTACACTGAGGCGCTATTAATATTTTCAGATCCTTTGACATTTAAGTGTCACTGCCTTTGAGATGTTAATATTTCTGAGCCTTCGTAGTTTAACGTTCGAAATATTTCAGCGTTGCAATTTTATCGTCCGTGATATTCTCGCTGGCAGTATACACTGACGGTGTGTGTGTGTGTGTGTGTGTGTGTGTGTGTGTGTGTGTGTGGGAAGGGAGGAGAAAAGGGGGGTCACTATGTTATACTTTTCTCTATGGTATTTCAATCTCTGATGTTAGGATCAACTTAAGCAAGACTTCAAACGGATTGCAACCTTTGTCATTTAACCTGAGACTTTCTTCGGGGTCAGAATTATAATGCAAAGCCTATAAACGTGTTTCTTTCATAACAATCTCTTAAATGATAAAGTTTATCTTGATTAAATCTAGTGTCAAGATACGGTCAGAAGAATATCTTAGACTGTCCGGATATAAGCAAAATGTACCAACTTCATGATACCCACAGTCCACTAAAAAAAATAAATAAACAGTAATATAAAGGTTTGAACTAGAAAAGGAAATAATTTCTATCAAGGTGAATATATCTCAAAGTTACCCATATCTAAATTAACAACACAGGAAAGAAGGGAAGACTGTCTACAAAATAACATTTGAATTAAAAACACAGGAAGAGAGAGAGAGGAGACAAGAGAGAGAGAGAGAGACACAAACAGAGAGACCACAGAGACACAGAGAGAGAGAGAACATTGTACCTTTTCATTATTTACTGTCGTCTGATATTTGCCTTTTTTTTATCTGATTAGTATTACTCTGATTACAAGCTCCTTTTCAATACAAAACGCACTGATTTTAGTTAAGGTAGAAAAATCATCATTTTAAATAAAAGGCAAAGAACAAATATACAGCACAATATACATATTTGTGTGTGTGTATATATATATATATATATATATATATATTTATATATATATATATATATATATATACATATTTGTATATATATATATATATATATATATATATATATATATATATATATATATATATATATATTATATATATATATATATATATATATATATATATATATATATATATATATATATATTATATATATATATATCACGGCACAATATACACATTGTGTATATATGTGTGTGCATGGAAGTATGTATACATAGCCTATACACACATACATGAATTTCGCATACTGACCCCTGAAAAACACAAGCATTACTTAAAACTAATCTAAAGATGCAGGAGATGAAAAGGTCAGATTGGGGTTTCTTGTACAGCTCTCTCTCTCTCTCTCTCTCTCTCTCTCTCTCTCTCTCTCTCTCTCTCTCTCTCTCTCTCCGTTGCTAGTGAGAATTTTGCAAAGGGACCTTCATGCCTCTGCCGTCAATTTAATTATGTGCCACTTCCGGCTATGTCCTCCGTAAGTGGAAATGTACCTGATTTCTCAGTTGGGCCCAATCCGAGCTTTTCATTTTGGGGAAAACAATTTGGATGGGTCACTGACATTTTGCTTTGCTGGAAATGTTTTTTTTTTTTTTATTGAGAAAATATCTTTGCTTTTAGAGGATGGAAAGGAAGGTTGACACTGTATATGTATATGTTTGTGTATGTATATAAGTTTATATATATATATATATATATATATATATATATATATATATATATATATATATATATATATATATAAACAGATAGATATACATACACACATACATATCTATATAGCCTATACACAGACACACACATATATATATATACATATATATATATATATATATATATATATATATATATATATATATATATATATATATATATATATATATAATCTTGGTAATATATATATATATATATATATATATATATATATATATATATATATATATAATATATATATAATCTTTGTATAATCTACACATAATTCGATATTTGATAATCCACAGAATACTGAAAACTTACTAATAAAGAACTTTTGTGAACACTTCAAAACGATGATAACTTTCATATCACTGAACTGTTTATTTCAATGAAATGAGACTGCCATAATTATTTTCCTGCTAATTCAACACTGAACGCCTTATGAAACTGCTTAGGTAAATAACTCGAATCGCATTTAATAACATATATCGCTTTACCTCCCATCCATCATTTCACCAGCGTCTATGCTAATTAATAATTACCATCCACTAACACTCCATGGAAAACATTCCTTTGCCTTGAACCCTCAACGCGGCCGCATTGCCCCGGAATATATCGCATTGCATGCAATGTTATTTCGCCCAAATCCTTTCCAAAGTCCATCCTACGCCAGTGACCCCTGAACTTCTGGCTCAGATTTGTACCTGTATTCCTCCGAGGTCTCAGACATGAACCAAACATGTTTGCACGATGTTGATGTCCTAATTCTGATGCGGTTGCACTGGTCGGCGAGCTATACTTATATTTGTGACGGGGGAAATTGACAAAATTGATAAACATCGATCGTGCAGTGTTCGTCAGGAATTACTACGTGGTCGTAAATATGGCGGCCAGGAAAAATGTGTGTAAATGCGTTCTCTTACTCACACACACACACACGCACACATACACACACACATATATATGTATATGTATGCATATATATATATATATATATATATATATATATATATATATATATATATATATATATATATATATATAACTACATATATATAATGTACTGCATTTATGTCATATACACATGTGTATATATATGTATACATGATATATGTATAGATAGAGAGATATACCCAGATAGCCAGATAGATAGATAGATACAGACACTATATGCATGTATGTACTTGAAAGCAGAAATAAAATATCAAAAGCAACGCTAACACAGACAATACCTAAAACAAATACAAGAAACGGGATGTTGAAGTTTGAAAAAAAAATGAGCAACAATGCATAAAAAAAAATCCCTCAAATACCAAAAAGATGAGACTCAAATCCGTGTTATAAAACCAAGGACACTAGAATATCATTAGCTGAATTGAATATAGAATTTAGGCCAAAGGCCAAGCACTGGGACCTAGGAGGTCATTCAGCGCTGAAACGGAAATTGACAATACAAGGTTTAAAAGGTGTAACAGGAGGAAAACCTCGCAGTTGCACTATGAAACAATTGTTAGGAGAGGGTGAAAAGCAAGATGGAAGAAAGAGAATATGAAAGAAAATTCTTTTGTGACTCAGAGATCCGATGAACACATTTGGAAAAATATATCCCAAAACAAGTCGGGTCGAAGGACAACCAGAGGATACTGGAAATTATATATGGAAAAAATATACGGGTACAGATATCTTGCATTTTAGTTCATAGACCAAATACCCTATCTAGTTCACGCCATACAAGTGAAAAGATTCAGTCATGTAATCAGGATGAGGTCAGACAAGTTAAGTGTTGTGCCGTTATCCTTTCATAGAAATATAATGTAATACAGAGAGAGAGAGAGAGAGAGAGAGAGAGAGAGAGAGAGAGAGAGAATTTCTGCTATTTACCTGTTTTCTATTTTTATTTAAAAAGTCCCATACGGGAAACAAGGGAAATTGAATCAAGCAATTTATTGGTTGATGTGAAAGCCCTTTTACGAATCCATGTATATATGTATATACATACCTACATAATATACATATATATACACACACAGATAAAACACTGGTGCGAGTAAAACAAATAAATACGTACTAAAACAAAATTAGAAAAATGAACACTAATTCGCCTGAGGAGTAACAGTGAAGGGGAACAAGAAAAGAACGCAACGGTAAAAAGACACATTCTCTCTCTCTCTCTCTCTCTCTCTCTCTCTCTCTAATTAGAATTTTGCAAAAGGGGGGAGGGGAGGGGGGCCTCACCCTACCCCTATTCCCGCTCCCCTTACCTGCGCTGCCAATTTAATTTGGTCCCACTTCCGGCTATTTCCACCGTGAGTGGAAATATACGCGATTTCTCTCTTTAGCAATGCGACATTTTTTCCCCCTACGGTGAGGGAATTAAGTTGGCTTTTTTCCCGTTTTTTTTTTTTTTTTTTTTTTGAGTCCATGATTTCGTGGCTTTCTGCTGCGATATGAAATCTCGGTGGGGAATATAAATTAGGAGGATAGACTTTAAAGGTAAAAGCATTCCCTGAGAATTCTTTTGCTTAATTAGAAGGAATGCGATGTCAGAAACATGCAAACAGCACATGAGATTCACCCTCGAGTTGGTGGTTGAAAGGATACAGGTTGCGATAATTTATGTTTTTGTCTGTATCTACAATCCTTATTCCAGGTATCGTAATTGGTATGTTCACCCTCGAGTTGGTGGTTGAAAGGATACAGGTTGCGATAATTTGTTTTTGTCTGTATCTACAATCCTTATTCCAGGTATCGTAATTGGTATGTTTGCGCATATATATATATATATATATATATATATATATATATATATATATATATATATATATATATATATATATATATATATATATATATATATACATATATTTATATATACAGTATATATATACATATATATATATATATATATATATATATATATATATATATATATATACATATATACCTCATATATATAAAATATATATATATACATATATTATATATATACATGTATATATAAATATATATATATATATATATATATATATATATATATATATATATATATATATATATATATATATATATATATTATATACTGTATATATATACATATATTTATTATATATTTAACATTTAAACTGGTAATTTTTACAACAGTCAAAAGGTAAATTAGCTTTGTCTGAAATTAAATTTCACACATGACTGACATGGCAATAAGAAGGCATATCACAGGCCCTTCTTTAATATCAATATTATTAAACATTCTAATCAAAAGGCAGTGTCTTTGATTACCAAACATCAGCGCATCAAGCGAGGAGTTTTTTTTTTTTAAACCTCAATATATAAATCCCTAATGTCGTTTCCAACAACACCAAAGAATTATCTAAAAAAAAAAAAGTAAAAACTGCGCCGAAGTTTCTTCGGCGCAATGGAGTTTTCTGTACAGTCACTACAGCGTATAATCAGGGCCATCGAAAATAGATCTATCTTTCGGTGGTCTTGGTATAATGCTGTATCAGCCGCGGCCCATGAAACTTTAACCACTGCCCGGTTGTGGCATATCCTATTTCGTTGCCAGAAGCACGATTATGGCTAACTTTAACCTGAAATAAAATAAAAACTTCTGAGGCTACGGGGCTGCAATTTGTTATGTTTCATAATTGGAGGGTGGATGATCAACATTCCAATTTGCAGCCTTCTAGCCTCCGTAGTTTTTGAGATCTGAGGGCGGACAGAAAAGTGAGGACAGAAAAGTGAGGACAGAAAAGTGAGGACAGAAAAACTGCGAACAGAATAAAGCACGGACGGACAGACAAAGCCGACACCACAGTTTCCTTTTGCAGAAAACTAAAGACTAAGTATTTCAGGGTCTGCTGTTGCCAAATATCGCCACAACCCACTTAGTGGGACCCTTTGTATGATGGAAGATAAATGATTGGGGTAATTGGAACTCAAACAACCCACCTCTTTCCGCTTTGCGTCACCAGATGTCATACGTATTTATCGTAACAGTCAAGTTGTAAATTACGGGTGATCCATTTGAATAGTATGAATTATGGTTATTAATTCACTATCAATATTATCAAAATACCATCAAAAAGTAAATGAGGTTAATGGATATAAATGTGTTGTAATCGTAATTTACAGTACATATTTTTATAGCTACACCTAATTTTTTTTATGGATTTTCCATACTAATGATAATGATTGAACGTAATTCATATCATATTTACAGAACATATTTTAATAGATTAACCTCATTTACTGTCTGATAGAGTTTCCATAGCAATGATTATGAATTAACCGAAATTCATATTACACTGCATTTACAGTACATATCTTTATATCTCAACCTAATTTATCTTTTGATGAATTTCCCATAACAATGATTATGAATTAACCGTTATTCATGTCATCCAAACGGTTTAATCTTAAGTAATGGTAATACGAAAACTATCGAACAATAAAGTTCGAGTAATTCACTGCACAATTATCGTTACTTCATTAGGGACGTATGTTAATTATGGCTAATCCATTAACATTCGCGTAAATTGCACGCCATTAAACAACACTGATGTTGTAGTTAACAGTTAATAACTGAAATTTTTCAAGTATCATTTTACCAGCACCCTATTTCAGACGGTTTAATCTTCGTGATTGCGAATATTATTTTCTATACACAGAGGGCGACGGAACTGGAAAGTCAGTGCCCTTATGGCCAAAAAAAAAAAAAAAATTAATAAAAGGTAATTGGAAGGACCAGTAATCTACAGCATTTCTAGATAGCCTAGATAGCATACACAATTTAGGCCGAAGGTCAAGCGCTGCGACCTATGAGGTCATTCAACGCTGAAAGGGAAATTGAGAGCAAGAGGTTTAAAAGGCGTAACAGGAGGAAAACCTCGCAGTTACACTTCGAAACAATTGTTAGGAGAGGGAGGAGAGTACGACGGAAGAAAGAGAATATGAATGGAGGTACAGTAAAAAGAATGAAAAGGGTTGCAGGTAGGGGCCGAAGGGACACTGCAAAAAACCTTAAGTGATACCTACAGTGCACCGCATGAGGTGCACTGACGGCCCTACCCTCCTTGGGGACGAAATTCTGGAAATTTAAACGAAACCCAAAATAAACTTTTTTTCAGTTTATCCGAAAAGCAAGCAAAACATGCGGCGAAGTTTCTTCGGCGCAATCGAGTTTTCTGTACAGTGTATAATCAAGGCCACCGAAAATAGATCTATCTTTTGGTATAATGCTGTATCTGCCGCGGCCCATGAAACTTTAACCACGGCCCGGTGGTGGCCTGTCTTTTAGCTTTGCCAGACGCACGATTATGGTTAACTTTAACCAAAAATAAAATGAAAACTACTTAAACTAGAGGGCTGCAACATGGTATGTTTGATGATTGGAGGGTGGATGATCAACATTCCAATTTGCAGCCCTTTATCCTCAAGTAGTTTTTCAGATGTGAGGGCGGACAGAAAAAGTGCGGACGGACAGACAAAGCCGGCACAATAGTTTTCTTTTACAGAAAACTAAAAGTGAAAAGTTTTATTCTCCTCTTCCATTCTCAGACCACTTCTTGAGGAATCGAACTTTAAGTTGAAAAGTTTGACAAAGTTCCCGAAGCAATTAGTCGATAACTTCTGTCCACTTTTCTGTCCGCTAAGATTTAGAATGTTTGACATCGATCTGCGGGTCGGGTTTAATAGTATTCTCTCTCTCTCTCTCTCTCTCTCTCTCTCTCTCTCTCTCTCTCTCTCTCTCTCTCTCTATTATGAAACCATTTAGTCTCAGTTCACGTTACAAAGTCACTGACCAATTTCTGAAATGCTAATTACCATTTATACAAATGAAAACTGAACTTCCTGTGAGTGACCTTAGGCTCTCTCTCTCTCTCTCTCTCTCTCTCTCTCTCTCTCTCTCTCTCTCTCTCTCTCTCTCTCTCTCTCTCTCTCTCTGTTATTATAAAACCACTTAGTCTCAGTTCACGTTACAGTCACTGACCAATTTCTGAGATGCTAATTACCATTTATACAAATGAAAACTGGACTTGTTGTGGGTGACCTACCTCTCTCTCTCTCTCTCTCTCTCTCTCTCTCTCTCTCTCTCTCTCTCTCTCTCTCTCTCTCTCTGTGTGTGTGTGTGTTAGTATAAAACCATTTAGTCTCAGCTCATGTTGGAAATTCCTTGACCAATCTCTGCGATGTTAATGCCCACTTTATACTTAAGAAAACTGAACTTACTGTGAGTGACCTCTCTCTCTCTCTCTCTCTCTCTCTCTCTCTCTCTCTCACAGAATATCTGCATAACACTTCGGTTAAGGGCAACACATCACAAAATGTCGCTCCGCTGTCAAAATACCAAGAGACACACTGAAGGTCTCTCTCTGTCTCTCACAATCGAATTGCTGCAACTCTTTCCTTTTCCTTTATTTCCTTTTTATTTATTTATATATCTATTTTGTTTTCTCCTTCCCACTGTTTGAGCGTCGCAGTAAAACTAGAGATTTTGTTATACCAACTGGCAGAAAGACTGGGAAAGACCCGGAAAGACCCATTTTTGGAGGTCATTTTTTTCTCTGCCTACTTTCAGAATCTCTCTCTCTCTCTCTCTCTCTCTCTCTCTCTCTCTCTCTCTCTCTCTCTCTCTCTCTCTCTCTTTGCAATGCTGAAAACGGTGTTTTGGGAAGTCTTTTGCAAAGTCCCTCTTGATTTTATTATTTTTCAAATACTAAAAATGCTAAGAGGATTAAACACACACAGGAGAGTGTGTATGTGGTTTTCGTAATGCATCGAAAAATGGACCATGCTTTGATTTTTTATGGGAATATTTCGGTTTTATACATAACTTCACACGTTAAGTCACGAATTATAATTCTCTTTCTGAGGATTTAAATTCTCATTCAGGTATTCACGGCTTAGTTATTTTTGCAAGGATTTCGTTTCTTATAGAGAACAAGTAAAAAATGCACCGAAGTTTACTCGGCGCAATCGAGTTTTCTGTACAGCGTATAATCAAGGTCACCGAAAATAGATCTATCTTTCGTTTTTTATAGAGAACAAGTAAAAAATGCACCGAAGTTTCTTCGGCGCAATTGAGTTTTCTGTACAGCGTATAATCAAGATCACCGAAAATAAATAGATCTTTCGGTGGTCTTGGTATAATGCTGTATGAACCGCGGCCCATTAAACTTTAACCACGGCCCAGACGTGGCCTGTCCTATATGGCTCCCAGACGCACGATTGTGGCTAACTTTAACCTTAAATAAGATAAAAACTATTGACGCAAGACGGATGCAATTTAGTATGTTTGATGATTGGAGGGCGGATGATCAACACACCAATTTGCAGCCCTCTAGCCTCAGTAGTTTTAAAGATCTGAGGGAGGAAGGAGAAGGCGTGAGGGCGGACAGAAAAATTGCGGACAATAGTTTCCTTTTACAGAAAACTGAAAATGTATGGTTAAGGGATATGTGGAATTATCAGTCTTGCAAGATTTGGTATAAATCGGTCTCATGGACGTAATCTCATGTCTCTCGATTAGAAAAATCTTTTCCTTTTCAAAGCAGACGCCTTGCATCACTGCTCTTCTCCCCCCCAACACCTCCCTCCCCCTTCCATCACCTCATCCACACCTGGGATCTCTTGAATGAAACTATTGACAGCCAACGTACTGGAACGGGGAATATATTACATACATCTTTCAAACATTCTATTACTCCTGTAACAGAGCCGCAAGCGTTCAAACCCAGTTAACTAACTTACAGGAAAACGGAAAATTAGCCTGTTCAAAACCAAATTGTGAAAATCGCAGTGAAATCAACTTTTACCAAAAATCTGCTACGCAAAAACCTTGCTAAAATCAGTAGCAAAATCAAAAACACTGTACATTTTTCAGCATATTTTCCAGAACAGCGTACAAAATCCCGCGCCTAATCCTCTTAGCATTTTTTGGTAAATGAAATGATAGAATCAGAAGGCTTTCCAAAATGCTGTTTCCAGCGCTGGAGATCTGGAAACACGCAGCAAAAAAATGAGGCTTCCAGCGAATTGATAAAATAAAATCTGAGTTTTGCAGTGGAGATCAAACAATGGGAAAGAGAGAGAGAGAGAGAGAGAGAGAGAGAGAGAGAGAGAGAGAGAGAGAGAGAGAGAGAGAGAGAGAGAGAGAGAGAGAGAGATAAAAATAAGCAAGAATTGTAATTTAATTGTGAAGATAGAGGCTCTCGGGGTCTCTGGTATTAGAATAATGGAAGAGTGACATGCTGCCTGTGGGATGAGAGAGAGAGAGAGAGAGAGAGAGAGAGAGAGAGAGAGAGAGAGAGAGAGAGAGAGAGAGAGAGAGAGAGAGAGAGAGAGAGGGTGCTAACATGCAGATCGATTCAATCCATTCCAGTGAGCGAGGTTACCTAGTCGAGGTTTATTATTATTCAATCCATTATTATTATTATATATATATATATATATATAATTATATATATATATATATATATATATATATATATATATATATATATATATATAAGAGAGAGAGAGAGGGAGAGAGAGAAAAAAAATTAGCGTGCAAATGTACATATAAATACAAAATAGCGGCAAATAACTTCTAACAAGTGAATACGACTTGATTCTAATATCAACCAAATTCAAATAATCTGAAAGTCTTACAGTGTCTGTGTGAGCGAGAGAGAGAGAGAATAAGCTAGTGGAATTGTTCATGTATTATAAAATAGCAGGTATTCTAATATTAACAAAGTTCAAATGGTCTGCAAATCTTATAGTCTGTCTGAGAAAGAGAGAGAGAGAGAGAGAGAGAACTATTACTTGCAGCCTTTAGACTGATGCTGCCAAATATCGGTAATCTTTTTGCGTCAATTAGCAGATGGACAAGTGGACAAAAGTTGCGGAGTAATTGGTGCGGTAACTCCGTCGATCTTTTCAACGACTGGAGTTCGATCCTTTTACAAAGAAGTACTCCGAGAACGGAGTACGGGAATAAAAAAAACTGTTTATTTATCAATTAAAAGAAGGTTTTGTTAATTACCGAAGCGATTTTGGCCTTCGTTTTAATTTGCAGAACTTCGTTGAAACTGGGGTTCAGAAATAGCTCTAAAAAGGCGAGACTTAATATTAGAATAAAATAGCCCATGTGGGTCTATTAGAATAAAATAGCCCATGTGGGTCTATCACTCCTTCTCTGGTTACGCATATTCCTAAATGCCCCAACCCCATTCTCTGGAATGGAATGGAATACAGACTATAGGGCCAAAGGCAAAGCACTGGAACCTATGAGGTCATTCAGCGTTGGAAAGGAAATTGAGAGTAGACAGGTTTGAAAAGTGTAACAAGAAGAAAACCTTGCAGTTGCATTATGAAATAATTGTTAGGAAAGGGTGGATAGCAAGATGGAAGGAAGATAATAAGAATAGAGCTACAGTAAAAACCCCATTCTCTGACGGGTATATCGATCGACTGCTTGATTTATGAACATTCGACTATATAATGCCAGGCAAAGTTTCCAAGATTCAAACATTTACCATGAACTCTAGGACCCCTATCCTATGCCGTTGCCAAAAACACGAGTAAGACTAACTTTAACGTTAAATAAAAATAAAAACTACTGAGGCTAGAGGGCTGCAATTTGGTATGTTTGATGATTGGAGGGTGGATGATCAACATACCAATTTGCAGCCTCTAGCCTCATTAGTTTTCAAGATCTGAGGGCGGACAGATAAAGTGCGGACGGACAGACAAAGCCGGCACAATAGTTTACTTTTACAGACAACTAATAGCTAAAATATACCTGTAATTTTCAAGTCTACAAAGCAAGGTTTATGGAACCTGCATTACTGTTCTGGGCAGAGAATCCTACAGAGAACTTATGCCTCAGTGAGAGGTTTCAGAGACCGTGAATACCAGATCTTTTAAAGGTAATGAATACTGCATAAATAGGTTTTCATATTATCCGTAAACAGAAGTATTGATTTACATCTAATAAGTGCTAATCAAGAGCGAATTTACAAGTTACTATCACACTCACACACTATATCCCTCTTAGCCTACTCTAAAGAGTATCATACAAAACCACACAAATATTTCCCTCTTGAGAGAGAGAGAGAGAGAGAGAGAGAGAGAGAGAGAGAGAGAGAGAGAGAGAGAGAGAGAGAGAGAGAGAGAGAGATCCCAAGGAAGAGACTACCTGGTTCTTGAGGGCTAAGTTTACATCGCATTTACAGTTTTTTCAAAAGTATATCAAATTTACATCTCACTTTGCCTTTTGCAAAAAAAATCTGACTTCCTTTCTATTTATATATATATATATATATATATATATATATATATATATATATATATATATATATATATATATATATATATATATATAAACCTAACTTTCACTCTTTCTAAAAATATATAAATACTTGAATTCCCTCTTTCTATAAATAAATACTTTATTTTTTCCTAATATTACTTGTTAATCAACATTTACCTTTAACTTCCGACAAATAAATAAACACAAGACTTACCTTCTCTCTACTGATAAATTAACACCTGACTTCCTCGCCCCTTTTTCTATGAATAAATCCACACCTAGATCTATCAATAGATCGACTTGTCTTCCTCTTTTACTATAAATAAATTTAATACCTGACTGTAACCTCTTTCAGTAAATAAATCAAAGTGACTTTTCCTCTTTCTATATGTAAGCTAAATCAACACCTGGCACTCGTGTCTACATAAAAAAAAAATCATCAGAATTTCCCTTCTTTAAATAATTCAGCCATTCACATTCCCTATGTCTATAAATAGATCAGCTCCTGACGCTACCTTTAATCTATATACAATAACACCTAACTTTTTCTTTCTATAAACATATCATTGACTTTCCCTCTTTCGATGTAAAAGTTGCAAACTTTAGACTAATTCTGCAAATAAATGAACACCCAACTTTCCCCTCTATAAACAGGTGAATACTTGGCTACTCTATTTATCTAAATAAGTTGGCACCTGTCTTTGCCTCTTTCTATAAATACAGCAACACTTGAATTTGCCTCGTCCTTTAAGAGAAGAGCCCACTTTCCATTTTTTTTAACTATATAAATGAATACATGACTTCATTCTTATAAATAAACCAGTGTTTCCCCATACCTATAAATCAACGCAGACTTCCCTCAACTTATAAATGAAGCAATAGGCCTACATGTCTTTCCCTCACTCTTTAAATAAACCAACACCTGTCTTTCCCTTATTGTTTAAATAAATCAACACCTAACTTTCCCTCATTCTTTAAATAAACCTGCATCTGTCTATCCCTCTCCCCATACGATAAATAAAACATAAACAGTCTTTTTCCTGAATAAAAATAATTTAGCACCTGACTTTCCCCTCATTCTATAATAAACAAACACCTGTCTTTCCCTCCCTCTTTAAATAAATAAAACATGCGCAGTCTTTTTCCTGAATAAAAATAAATTTGCGCCTGTCTTTTCCCTCATTCTATAAATAAACAAACACCTGTATTTCCCTCCCTCTTTAAATAAATAAAACATGAGCATTCCATTTCCTGAATAAAACCCAGGACGAAGAAGACATTGCAGTCAATGCCTGCAAGGCAGAATATTAAGATGGACAACGGAAGCAGCTGTCTCTCTCTCTCTCTCTCTCTCTCTCTCTCTCTCTCTCTCTCTCTCTCTCTCTCTCTCACTTGGTCACCTCCATTAATAATCCAATCCGGAGCAATTTGGCACCGGACACTTTGGCAATTGCATGTTCTTGAATTTAATTTGACTTTGCCAACTTGCCATCTCCAGGAATTTCCTCGCGCTAAGTTACTTAAACGTTCAAGTTCCAGGTCGTCCCCCCCCGCACTCTACCCTTTTGGTCAAGTCTCTGAACCTCTCTCTCTCTTCTCTCTCTCTTTCTTGCACCTATAGCGCTGATCTCTTTCCGTTCTTCCTCCCTTTTAGCTTATCTTTTTTTTTTTTTTTTTCTTTCGGCTCTCCCACCCTTCTGTTGATTTTTTCTCTCTCTCTTTGTCATCTCGCCCTCCTGTTATTCTCTCTCTCTCTCTCTCTCTCTCTCTCTCCTACCTATACAGCTGATTTCTCGTTGGACGAGTCGGTAGAGTTCTCGGCTAGCACTTTGCTAGGCCCGAGTTCGAGTCTCCGGCCGGCCAATGAAGAATGAGAGAGATTTATTTCTGGTGATAGAAATTCATTTCACGCTATAATGTGGTTCGGATTCCACAATAAGCTGTAGGTCCCGTTGCTAGGTAACCAACTGGTTCTTAGCCACGTAAAATAAGCCTAATCCTTCGGGCTGGCCCTAGGAGAGCTGTTAATCAGCTCAGTGGTCTGGTTAAACTAAGGTATACTTAACTTTTCTCTCCTACTATCATATGATTTTCTTTCTTTCTCTCAATCTCTCTCTCTCTCTTCTCCCATCGTAAGGGTATCGCCTTCTTGAGCCACCCCCACCAAAAATGCTACAAGCTTATTGGCTAGCAACTGGCCCTTTTTAAAATAGTGCCGTTTATTTTTTCTACGCAACAAGATTACTTACAGGATCAATTAAAATATCTGGTTAACACACGGCATAAATAATCACAAATTATAATGTTAACATCTCATTAATATAAAAAAATAAACTGATCGATAATATGTTGCTACCCATTAATTACATCTTTCGTCAGTAGCAGCTGAACATGCAATCAGAAGTGAGATGCCAGGAAATAGCCAGTAATTAAAAAATCAAAAAATATTTCGCGTCTTTCACTTGGGAGACTGGTTTTACGCTATCTTGCACAATGTTTCTAGACACCATAACTGGACATAAACAGTAATATAAATATAAATATATATATATATATATATATATATATATATATATATATATATATTTACATTATATTTATATACATCAGTTTCTATATATATATATATATATATATATATATATATATATATATATATATATATATATATATATAGATTAGATTGAGAGAGAGAGAGAGAGGTGCAACGGGTTCTAAGCTATCCCACTAATGCTATATTTCCAAAACTTCCCACGTATGAATGCACCCGCCATTGTAACAACATCGAGACGAATAAAAAAAAATACAACACTAACATTTTCCTAAACAACTCCCACTTCCTCCACCATCCACTCGCCTCTTAGCCAGACGCAACTGGCTCTAAGCTATCCCATTTCCAAAGTCTCCAGTGAACTTGCAATTTCCAAACGCAACAAGATAAAAAAAAAAAAGGCAACTTAAACCTGCACTTCTTCTCTCCTAGGCCTAAAGAAGCATAAAATCCGGGGCGATTTTCCCCGTTTAGTCTAGCGCGATTTTTTGTAGCTATTTATAGCCCCCGGGGATTTGGGGGCGATTTGCAAAGCACACCCGAGTAATCCGATCCTCTCAATCCTTAAAAAGCGGAGGACGCTCGTCTTGCTACACGAACGCTGGGCGATTTTAGAGGGATTTCCCTGCTTTTAGTAACTCGTTAGCGAAGGGTTCGGATCTGTTTTGTGTGTGCGGCGCGCAGAGAGAGAGAGAGAGAGAGAGAGAGAGAGAGAGAGAGAGAGAGAGAGAGATCGTTATATATGATTTCAGATCTCATTCTCAGTATGTGTGTGTGTGTGTGTGTGTGTGTGTGTGTGTGTGTGTGTGT
>NC_089777.1:25084036-25101536 GCF_040412425.1 Macrobrachium rosenbergii | reverse complement strand
ATTCTTGATTTTGAATTCTCATTCTTAACAGAACTTCCATTTTAGAAATTTAGTCTCCTTTTTACAGAACATTTGGGGGAAACCAACCCTCAGACATAAAAGAAACTTCATTTGGAAGGAAATTTAGTCTCATTCATAACAGAAACTTCCAATTTTGGGGGAAATTTAGTCTCATTCTTAACAGAAACTTCCATTTTGGGAGTTTCATTTTAAAAGAAACTTTCTCATTTTCATCATAAACTTTCATTTTTAGGAAAATTTGTCTCATTTTTAAAAAAATTCCATTTTGGGGAAAAATTTAATCTCATTATAATAGAAATTTCCATTTTCGGGGAAAATTTAGTCTCATTCTTAATAGAAACTTCCATTTAGTTTTATTCTTAACAGAAACTTACATTTTGGGGAAAATTTAGTTTCATTCTGACAGAAACATTTTAAAACATAAACTGTCATTGTATGGGAAATTGTTCCTTCCTTCCATTTTTAAAGTATCATTCAGAACAGTATTTTCTATCAATATGTGACGCATTAAAAAAAGTGGTAACCATAAATCAGTCAAATTTTCATCAACATCCAAATCACGCACTGATCTACAAATCCTACCCCTGTCACCAAGAGATCCCACCCACGCAACAGCCAACCGATGAATATTCAGAACCAACAACTGAACACGAGCCATGAATCTCGGATTATCATATAAATACGCTCCCCTGGCCGAACCCTGACAACAAAAAAATGATATCGGCGTGTCTTCACCGGCTGTTCATGTGAGTAAAAGCTTATACTAGTACTAGGCCAATATTATCTGACGCTAACTGTGACATGGTCTATATGAATTTGCTCCCTTGGAGCAACCTCGTCCTAGTAAAAGGCTAAAAATATCTTATAACCTTCATTATGTACTGAACTGAGGAAGCCATATGTGCGAAATGGTGAGAAGTATGTCGGGAGGCAAAACAGTAATTACCTATTACAAATGTGTTGGGCTGTATAACTTTCAGAGGAAAAGCAAACTTGAACAACAAGTAAATTATTTCAACACAATCCCATGCCGCTCACACTCACACACACACACACATATATATATACACATAATTATATCGTATTACATAGAATTACTATTCCTAAGGGGAAGGAAGTTATTCCCAAAGTATAGCGAATTGGATATTAGAAGACATTTATAGCTTAAGATTTGAGAATACAAAAAGTCACGGGTGAATAAGTGACAAAAATTCAACACACACACACACACACACACACATATATATATATATATATATATATATATATATATATATATATATATATATATAGTGTGTGTATGTAAAAGCCAGTGATCTCTTATATCTTATGTCATTTTTAGGATAAGCTTGCCATTGCATATCCTCCTTGAACCGTAACTGAAACTCAAATGAAATAACCACACCATAATGAAAATATAATCGAACACGTGCACATTCGATTGGGTCGAAGTTAAACTAAAACACTAGACTTCTTGGCCCCGGAGTTCCATCCAGAACACCTGAGGCATGTTGCGTTATATTCCACTCTTTCTCTGCTACCTATGCAGTTTACTGCATACCTGCTAATTAGTTAAATTTGATGAGAGAGAGAGAGAGAGAGAGTATGGTTTCCTTTATACTGGGTCTGTTAACATCGACAACGGTAGCCTATATACGCAAGCACACAAATTAAGCTTACTGCACTTAACATTATCATGCCTTTACTTTTAAAATACTTTTGTCACGGCAAAGATCTTTTTTAAAATAGTTCTGTCACAATAAAAAAAAATACTAATACCAAACTAGATTAACTACCAAGAATTATTCTACAACAGGATTACGTAGGTCCCTCAACAAGGTCATTGTCGGAATAATAGTCACACTATTGACTACTTTCAAATATACCCATTAAAATATACCATTTGCATTAATTAGCATCCCACTAAGCAGTCGGTAATAGTGAAAATGAGAGAGAGTTCACAGGCTAACAAGTGAACCACGCGTAAGCGTCACCTTGTTAATAACATATTACTGCGCACCGCAAACTAGTTCCCACAAGTGTTCTATTTTCCCAAGAATTTAAATATGAAAATAGCATACAGTTCTGATAATATCGAATATACAGTTACCTCACTTTTAGACTAAAGACGTAAATGGGGGAGATTAGGGTACCATAAACAAAAACAAGTGTTCGGTCACATTTCCAAAAATCCATACCCCCGATGGCAAGTGTTCAGTGCAGCACTTTGAGTGATAAACATTGCACTTTAACGCACAACTAGCTTCATGGAGACAAAATGTGGCTATCTGATGCGGTGATGACCGTTCTGCCAAAATGCAAGCAAGCGCATGAACAAGTTGATGAACACTTTTTGAAATTAACTTTAATAAAAAAAAAAATGTCTTTGAGCTAACAACAATACCACAAGTAGACGGCACATGGCCTAATACCTCAAAATTAATTTTTTCCTTTTTTTGCCGAAAGATTAGTTACCGATCAAACCAGCTTAAGACGATACTATTATAAATTGTAAAAAAAAACTCTTAACTTCACTGGCAGTGATAGTTGTTTAAGTTATGAGGAATAAATAAAGCGAACACATTGGCTTGGATCACTTATGATAGACGGTTAAAATCCCGACCACATGACTCCAGCGAACTGGTTTTACGCCGTCAGACGAAAAACCAAATAAAATATTTACAAATAGGATAAAGTTTCTTTTTAAATTTCGTCAACTCAAATCTCTGGTTTATTTGTCTGCATTTCTATAAAGATTTGGGAGTTACATATATTGCTAACGTCAGATAAAGTAATGAGTAAGATCCATAAACAAGAAACATTGGTACCACAATGCAAACAGCTTTCTCAAAATATCCTAAATTTATGATCCTACATTCCACCATAGGCAAAAAGACATACACACTACGCAGTGATAATAAATGAATATAAATATAGTGTATAAATAAATATACCAATAAAGACGTCGCAACAATAACCTACACGTTGTAACGCCAGTTTTGTCAACCATAAATCAATCAATCAATACCAATAAAGGAGTTTGTGGTACTTACATTGCTTGAAGTGGCGTGTGAAACTTCTGGGAGACGAAGACAATTCCGTCGTTATAACGTCCACGCGATTTACGGCTATTTATGCACTACACTGTGTCAAAAATACATTACGTTAATACGAGACAAAATTCGTAAGCACCCCTCGTAACGCGAAACAACGGAAATGCCATACTCACAAGATCGTAGACGTTCTAGATAAGTAAACCTTCCGACGATATCGTCCAAGGATCAGAGAATCAAATGAGGGTCTGGACAGACGCTAAGACGCTCACACCCGATCTTGCCATTTCCTACTAATTATCATTATTTTTCATTTGTCGTTGTTATTGTTATTAACGCTTATCACGACACGTACGATATCATTAAGAGGAAAATGGTTAAGTGAGAACGAAGAACTGTCTTGACTCCCTCAACCATTAAAAAAAAAATTGAAACTTCGGATGATTGGCAACGTCATCACTGCTGCATCTCGCAAACTGCCATATTGTTGAACACTGACGCGAGAATACTTGCCTACCGTGTTTTTTCGGGCTAATTAATGAATATGCAGATACCCGTATATACGACAAATATACTATACTATATTAAAGGCGACAGAGTTGGTAGTGTGACACTGCTAAAAAGATTCGTATTCAACTGGGTGTACGAAAACACATGATATAATCTTTAAAATTGAGAGAGAGAGGGAGAGGTGGGGGCGAGGCGCTGGTGGGCTGTAGCGGGGTGAGGTTCATTGGAATCAGCACGTTAGTGAGCTAAACGATTGTTAATTCAGAACAAAAATGCCCGTATTGTAAAGTTACTAATTCGCATAACACTAGACTACATCAAAGCAAATTAGTAATTACTCTCAAATCTGTCGGTAATAGTTAAGAAGTCCGCCATCTTGGCTCGTAATGTTTCCCGCCCAGTACCTAAACATCTTACCGTGTCATTTTCGTAGTAACCGTTGTTGAGTGCAGTGTTCTAACAATCCGTCCGTACGGTTCTATACATCCGTCCTTAAGTTTGACAGTGAACGTTTTTACATTAGTGTAATGAAAAGCTTTTGAAGTAAATACGTTTGTGACGTAGCAATGGCCACCACTACTCATCGTCCCTCCTGGAACTACAGAGTGCTTACGGTAAGTGCTGGACTAACGGTTTACATGTTATGTTATCTCCATCTGTTAATATCACAGTCAACTTATGATTATTCATTCCTGTAGATGTATGGTGTAAAATAGGCTGCAAATTATTATTCATTTGAATAAGGATCTCTATCAATATACGAACGTTAGGAGTAGGCCAGTTCGGATTATTCTGTCACATAATGATTATTGTTTACACTAATCACGCTTATTTATATAGGTTTAGGCTGTTGAACGCGCTTCAAACCACTGTGTACCCTCCGTTACAATGACGAGGGTTGATATACTTTATGGTAATTCTAAGCCGGCTGTCCGCGGTGAGCTAGACTGTAATTGGCGTTTTTCTATGTTATTTTGTTGCTTTCAAGAATTTAAAGTAATATTTTGTCGCTCGGTTGTACAATAGGCCTTTACACGACTTGAATTACTAACGAAGAGGTTTAAGCCGGCATTCCATTGGCAAGCCACCCCCCACCTCCATAGCTAACACGGCAAAAGTAACCATCTAGGGTGCGTTATGTTGGTAAGGCAAATTTTGCCGTATTAGCTATGGAGGGGTGGGTGGCTTGCCGCGGAATTAACCTACCCTGCGTTAGGCAATTCAAGTCTATTGTTAAATACGAATTTGGCCGACAAAATTTACTTTAAAATGTGCATCAAATATCATAGAAAAACGTCATTTTAGTCAAGCTAACCGGACAGCCGGCTTGACCACATTATAACGATAAATGAATTTTCTCACCAGAAATAAATTTCTCTAATTCTTCAGTACAATCACGTCTTTAGTATGTTGGTAGATAATCGTTCTTTTATATGTTTGAAAATGTCTCTCTTAGTTTTCACTAAAAATCAAAGTCAACAAGAGACTGAAATAGATAAACGTTGTTTTGAAATTTCTCTCTCAGTTTTCATTAAAAATCAAAATCAACAAAAGACTGAAACATAAACGTTATGTGTTTTGAAAATAACACTCAGTTTTCATTAAAAATCAAAATCAAAAGACTGAAATAGATAAACGTTGTTTTGAAATTTCTCGTTTAGTTTTCATTAAAAATCAAAATCAACAAAAAACTTATTGGCTTCTGTCAGTCGATTATTTTGACAATTTGGCTCAAACACATGGACGATAGTCTGACGTTTCATCAATTCCAGTGGTTAGTGAAAATCTAAATAAATATACTTGGTACTCCAAATTTCTTTACTAAAGTGCTGGGGTTACGTAACGTTCCATTCTATAGCCTGAACGGCTTATATTATAGAGAAGGGCATGTTAATTCACTTGTACAGTTTTCAACACTGACCGTGTAGACTTCGTATACAAGGCCCCATCCCGCCATTTTTGTTTCCCAAGACGGACCACAGATTGTATAGGCCTATGTGGTCGTGGAACACCGTCACAAGGTATTATTCCGGGACTTTGTAACTATACCAGCTTACCATGTAAACATCTAGGCCACTGGACGTGTTTCGTGTACGGTGGAGAGTAATGATGGAAATCCTACATTTAAATGAATGGCCATACCCTTCATAACTGGTGGACTGGAAAAAACGAATTGGTTTTCATCTTATCAAGATGCTCAGTTGCACTCGTCTTATTTTATAATATATATATTACTATAACGCTTAATAGTGTTCCTTTGTATTTATACCTTGAAGTAACAGTCAATCATCAAGACTTCTTATGGTAATGTTATGTAGGTTGCGCCGTGGTGAGCATGCATGTGGTTGCAATTGTATCACCATACGTAGGCTAAGATGCTTTGTTCTGTATAAATTTATGAAAATGTCTATTTTTGAGATGTATATTATGAATGTAAAGCCAGGCTAACTGTGCTGTGTAACATTTAGGTTAGGCATGCGTACATTATATCCTAGGCTAAGGATGGCATACCGTTTGGTACAAGATTGCTGTCCTAAATTAACTTTTTGTTTTACAGGAGACCAGTATAGGTACCATAATAACAAGCATAGGGTACCAGTATAAGAACCAATTCTAACAATTATGGAAGGAACCCACTTACTGTTACATCAAGGTGTAAATACAAATACAAATGAACACTATTAAGTCTAGTAGTAATATATACATTGTAAAATACGACAAGTGCATCTTAGCATCTTATAGGATGAAAACCAGTTCGTTTTTCCAGTCCACCAGTTATAAAGGGTATTGCAATTCATTTAAACGAATGATTTCCGTCACTACAGAAGGAAAAAGCATCGGGTGTCCTCCCACCGTAAAAAAGCAGCAGGAAATGTGTGTTGACAATGGCCTTCAGATATGCGCCCGTTAAAGCCGTTCCTTCCTCCACTAATGGTGTGGAGGCTTTCTTTTGAGCTGGAGAGTAAGTCTTCAAACTGGAGTGGGTTTGGGGTGTGTGTGTGTGTGCGTGCGTGTGTTTGAGTTAATGTTACTGTTTATTATTGATTTTATATTTATGGCGTTTATGAATTTTTGTGGAGGATTTGAATGATTTTTATTTATATATTTATTTATTTTTGGACTGTTTCAAGACACTATGTGATGGCTAGTTCAGGTCATCTCTACAAGTAGTTGCCCTTGTTTCCTGTCCAATCTTAAGTAAATCCTTTCTATGTGGTACATTGTCTTTTTTTTTTGTAGGGGTGTGGGATGTTGAAGGGTTGACAGTTCATCGTTTTAGTTGTAAAGGGATTTTGATTAAATATATATATATATATATATATATATATATATATATATATATATATATATATATATATATATATAAAGTGTAAAGGCTATTCATATTGTAGGATGTTTCGGTTTTAGCGGAGAGAGAGACTTTTGTCCATGACATTTGTTTTTTCCTTGCTATCATGAAAAATTGTTTTTTACTTGCATTCGTGAAAAAGTTTTTTTTTTTTATATTTATTTGAAGTCCCCTGTACGTAAAGGTGAATCAGACAGGGTTTTTTTTATGCATGAAGGGTTCCCCGTATGTAAGGGTGAACCTTAAAAGTCACGGTTGATTTTTGCCGTGCTGACGAAATCGTTTCTAACCAACTTTGTGAGTGAGACTCGCCCTTGTAGGGGAGAGGGCTCGTAATGTGTATAGATGAATACTCATTGTAAAGGTGAAGACATATTGTTAGAGCGCTTAATATAGGGATCGAGGCCGTCTTTCCGCTTATGAAAGCTCTGCTTTGTCTTCTCGTTGGCAAGGTGAACTGTCTTGTTTGTAGAGGTAGTAAGGTCTCATCGGTACGTAGGGTAGGCCTAAGGAGCTTCGCTTTCGTGACTGTGTGAACTCACCTTTGCTTTGGAGTGAAGAAGCTTGTTGTTTTAGCAAGCTTGAGGATAGCTTTTTTAGTTTTTTGTATAAAAGAAAATTATTGTGCCGGCTTTGTCTGTCCGGCCGCACTTTTTCTGTCCCCCCTCAGATCTTAAAAATTACTGAGGCTAGAGGGCTGCAGATTTGTATGTTGATCATCCACCCTCCAGTCATCAAACATACCAAATTGCAACCCTCCAGCCTCAATGGTTTTTATTTTATTTAAGGTTAAAATTAGCCATACTCGTGCGTATGGCAACGATACAGGACAGGCCACCACCAGGCCGTGTTTAAAGTTTCGTGGGCCGCGGCTCATACAGCAGTACACTGAGACCACCGAAAGATAGATATTTTCGGTGGCCTTGATTATACGCTGTACAGAAAACTCGATTGCACCGAAGAAACTTCGCCGCATTTTTTACTTGTTTGCATTGGTTACAAAGTATTTGTTTGGGATAATTTTTTTATACCGATTAGTGGAAATTCCGTTCTGGATAAGAATTTTTTTCATTCATCTTTGGAGTTGTTACTTATAATGATTTTTTTTTTCTTAGGAATGAGTTAATTTGCGTATATTTGGTACTTTTTACAGAAATGAAGGTTCCTTTGTAGTGACGAAAGGTTAGTTTTTGAAATATTTACCTCACTTGGTTTTTTGGGTTGTGGAATACTGTACTATTTTCTGTGGTAGACAGAGCTTTTTGCTCTGTAGCAGCGACGATTCAGCTCTCTCTCTCTCTCTCTCTCTCTCTCTCTCTCTATATATATATATATATATATATATATATATATATATATATATATATATGTATAATATATATAATCATGAAGCTACAAATGTCGCTTAATATCAAATTCACGCTACCTCTGGAATATCTCCATTGGAGAATTGTCACCGAAGGGGAATTTATATGAGTGGTAAATGAATTGGTATCGTCGGGACACGAACCCTTGACACGAAACCTATTCAGCGACTCCAGTAGACGTTACCCATTGACCTAACAAGAGAGGTATAAGTCTTTGCCGAGTCTGTTGTACTGTTTTTACCCGTCGTGAGCGGGGAAATGTACTTAGCCTCGGCAATGACCCACCTCTGCCATGACAGTTCATTGGTACGTTTGGAACACGCAGCTCTTATTATGAAATTTTTTATCACACCGTGATTTATATTCAATCATGAAGCTACAAATGTCGCTTAATATCAAATTCATGCTACCTCGGGAATATCTCCGTTGGAGAATTGTCGCCGAAGGGGAATTTATATAAGTGATAAATGAATTGGTATCGTCGGGACACGAACCCTTGACACGAAACCTATTCAGCGACTCCAGTAGACGTTACCCATTGAGCTATCAAGAGAGGTATAAGTCTTTAACGAGGTAGCGTGAATTTGATATTAAGCGACATTTGTAGCTTCATGATTGTATATAAATCACGGTGTGATAAATTTCATATATATATATATATGTATATATATAATGTATATATATATGTATATATATATAAAGGTATGTATATATAATCACAGATATTAAGCCACAAATATTACTTAATATTGAATTCGTTAAACTTTTGAAATAAGACATTCAAGGGAAATTTCATTAATTGATTAGTGCATCGGACCTGGACGGGATTCGAACCTGAGCCTTTGCCTTAGGTACGGTGATAGACTTTCTCTCTCTCTCTCTCTCTCTCTCTCTCTCTCTCTCTCTCTCTCTCTCTCTCTCTCTCTCTCTCAAAAACTGATCCATCGTGAAGTCCCCCCACCCGCACCCCCACTCATTAGAAAAAAAGCTCATTAAATGATCCACAGTAGTGAATTAGTCCCGTCGGCCCCATTAAGAAGAGATTACTCGGTCAAAATTTAAAACCCCTGTTTTTACTTGCCGGATTACAGAAGACTTTTTTTTTTTTAACCCTCTCCCGTATAACCGAATTTTTTTTTTTATTAGCCTACGGAGTCAGCGGCGAATGCGTTACACGGCTCCCCCCGGTGCAATAACGGCCGATAGATTTATGCTAATTGTTTGTTTCGTTTAAAGTTTGCCCGCGTGGAGTTTTTTTTTTTTTTTTCTTTATTTCATTTAGGAATTGCGTCGAGTTTCTTCTGGGCGTTTAAGCGCCCGAGTGACGAGGTATCTCTGGGCGCTCGAAGACGGATGTGTTTATTTCAAGGAGTTAGGCAGATGTAGTTCATCTCTGCCCCCCTCTTCCTCCCCCCCCCCGTTTCTACTTCCCCTTCCTCCTCATCCCCTCACGCCTCCCCCTACCCCCTCCCTCAACCCTCTCTGGAGTTAAGCATATGTAGTTTATCTCTGCCCCCTCTTCCTCCTCACCCCCTTTCTCCTCCTCCCCCTTTCTACTTCCCCTTCCTCCCCTTCTTCTCCCCTACCCCCTTCCTCTATCCCCAACCTGTACCCCACTCTGGAGTTAAGCATGTGTGGTTTATCTCTGCTCCCTCTTCCTCCTCCCCTTCCTCCTCCTCCCCCTTTCTAATCCCCCTTCCTTCCCGTCCCCTCCCCGCTCCCCTACCTCTTCCTCTACCCCATCCCTTTACCCCTCTGGAGATATAGTTTATCCCTGCTCCCTCTTCCTCCTCCTCATCCTCCCCCTTCCTCCCCTTCCCATCCCCCTCCCCCTTCCTCCTCCTCCCCTTCTACCCCCTTCCTTCTGATCCCCTCCTCCCTCCCTCCCCCGCCTCTACCCCTCTGGAGTTAAGCAGATGTAGTTTATCTCTGCCCCCCCTCTTCCTCCTACCTCATCCCTTCCCCGTCCCTTCCTCCTACCTCCTCCCTTCCCCCCTGCTCTTCCTCCCCTCCCCTAACCCCTTCCTCCCTCTCCCCCTCACCCCTTCCTCCCTTCTTAATGTGGCTTCGGTGATAGATGGCGCCCATTTCAACTTGATCACAATTGCTTAAATGTGGAGTATTTTTCGTCTTGCGATTCCGTCCTTTGTTGAAGTAGTTTTTTTTTTTTTTTTAACCATGCCGTGACGAAAGACTTCCCAAGATGGCAAGACTTTTAATTCCGGCGAATGGTATGGTTTTTTTTTTTCAATATTTATCTAGCGGAACTTTTGTAACACTCCTTACACTGTAAGAAATATTTATTTTCTTGCTTTTATTGCAACTCTCTTTTTGTTGTGAAAATACTTAAATGTTTCTTTGGACACAGGAAATTTAGCTTGTACATTGCTTTATATGAGTATGATGCTCTATCATTTTTTTTGATATGATATATATATATATATATATATATATATATATATATATATATATATATATATATATATATATACATATATATATATATATATATATATTTTTATATACATATTATGGAATTTCGTCCAAAAGTGACAAATGTTTAAATCACATTGATAAAAAAATAGATTTGCTGTTGTACCAGTGAACTGTCATAGGTGGGTATTGTTTATCCCTGATCACGGGTAAATCAAAACCAAAAAACTTGCTCAATGGTTTACGTAGTCGCTGAATTTTTCCGGGTTGCCAATTCATTTATCACTTATATAAATTTATTTTTTTGAAATTCATGATTGAACATGTAGTTAAATTTAATATTTTGAAATTTTCAAAATAAACTTGATTTGTAGTTTTCCATGCCTCGCCTTTATTTATTTTTTTGATAGTACCATCTTAATATATAATAAAGTAAAACGATATATTGACTCATGTTGAAGTAAATTTTTTTATGTATTTCCTGCGTTTGTCATTTAATTAATGTTTCGTATTTAAATAGGAGAAATTTATTGCCTCTTTTATGTTTCTTGCTTTAAACAGAGCAGTTCCCTTCTGCTTGCTTTAAACAAAGCAGATCTCTGCTTTCTTTAAACAAAGCAGATAGAGCCCTGTTTGATTCAAACAAAGAAGATAGATCCCTGCTTGCTTTAAACAAAGCAAATAGATCCCTGCTTGCTTTAAACAAAGTAGTTAGATCCATGCTTGCTTTTAACAAAGAAGATAGATCCCTGCTTGCTTTAAACAAAGAAGATAGATCCCTGCTTGCTTTAAGCAAAGCAGATAGATACCTGTTTGCTTTAAACAAAGCAGATAGATACCTGCTTGCTTTAAACAAAGCGGATAGATCCCTGCTTGTTTTAAACAAAGCAGATAGATCCATGCTTGCTTTAAACAAAGCAGTTAGATCCCTGTTTGATTCAAACAAAGAAGATAGATCCCTGCTTGCTCTAAACAAAGCAGATAGATACCTGCTTGCTTTAAACAAAGCACATAGATCCATGCTTTCTTTAAACAAAGCACATAGATCCACGCTTGCTTTAAACAAAGCAGTTGGATCCCTGCTTGCTTTAAATAAAGATAGATCCTTGCTTGCTGTCAACAAAGATAGATCGATCCCTGCTTGCTTTAAACAAAGAAGATAGACCCCTGCTTGCTGTAAACAAAGAAGATAGATCCCTGCTTGCTTTAAATAAAGAAGATAGATCCCTGCTTGTTTTAAACAAAGCAGATAGATCCATACTTGCTTTAAACAAAGCAGATCCCTCCTTGTTTTAAACAGAGCAGATAGATCTCTGCTTGCTCTAAACAAAGCAGATCCCTGCTTGCTTTCAACAAAGCGGACCCCAGCTTGCTTTAAACAAAGCAAGCGGAGTCTGGTCGGGTGAGCACGAATGCTACATATCTAGCAGACGAGGGAAGGCAAACAATGGCGAGAATTTAATGTCAGCGACAGGACAGTCGCCGATGTGGTTACGGCTTCATAATGTGGGAGATGAACAGAGACTCACACGGAAGGAATAAAGATGAAGAGATGGAGGAAACTGATAGCCAAAAAATATATTTAGTGGAAGAATGATAAAAGTGAAATAGTGTAACATGTGAGGTTAAGCGTTAACATTATTATTAATACTATCAAAAATGCCTAATGAAGAGACGTTTAGAGCGAATAAAGATGAAGGAAAATAATAGGGAAAAAGTATATTCAATGGAAAAATTATAAAAAGTAATAGTATAACCTTAAGTGTTAGTGACAGCACAACAACCCGTGAGGGTTAAGCTTTAATATTATTAAAAGTATAAACAGCGCGAGATGAAAAGACACACATAGAAGGAGGAAGGATGAAAAGACGAAGGAAGATAATAAGGAAAAATGTATTTAATGGAAAAATACAGAAAGAATACATCAGATTTCAGTGTCAGCAACAGCAAAATAAACAGTGCAGTTGAGGCTCAATAACATCAGAAGAATTAGGCTTCATGATATGCAAGATGAACAGATCCACAGAGGGAATAAAGATGAGAATATGAAGGAAAATGAAGACCTGGAGATATAGTTAACAAAAAATAAAAAAAAAGGAATGCAATAAATTTAAGTGCCATCCACAGCTTAACTGGCAGACGAAACAGACCCGTAGAAGGAATAAAGATGAGGAGATGAAGAAAAAAAATATATCACATATATATGTATATATATACTCATTACTGTATATAATAATAATAATAATAATAATAATAATAATAATAATAATAATAATAATGCCGATGAGAAAGGAAAACGCTAGCATATGGCCAGGTATCAGAAAAGGAAAGTAAGGGGGATAAAAAATTGCGATGGGGATTGGGGAGGCGCTGCTTAGCCCCCAAAACTGATCGACATCGAATGTAAACAGAAATTAAATTGCCCAATCATAATTTTATTGGCCTACCAGATTATATGGACATTACTTTGAGGTCTGCATATGTAAATTAATTGTTGGTTCCTGTCATTTGAAGACAAAATCAAGGTTGTTACTTATATAAACTTAGCAGTTCGTTCAATAGCAACCAACAACAAACTACACTATTTTTACTGAGTAAATAATCGAGAAGCCTAGCTGGTAACCGAGGTAGGCCTAAAATTTTTACCCTCTCCGTTTTATAGCCCGGTTGAACACGCGGTAATCTTGTTAACGTGATGGATCCTTCGTTCATATTTAATATTTATCAATCTTTAATAATTCTTCATGCATAAAATATTAACCTTAGAATCGATGGTATTGAGTAGAAGTTATCATGCATAAAACTGATAGTTTTCTACTCCTTGTCCCTACTAAGGTATGTGGCACGGACAAAAATATTTATTAAACCAAATGCATAATCTCCACTAAAATTAAGGCACCAAATTATGTTTAGCGAGTTTTCTATACTTGCAGTCAAGTAATATTATTTCGTTATAGCCTTTATATATATATATATATATATATATATATATATATATATATATATATATATATATATATATATATAGATATATGTATAGATATATAATATATATATATATATATATATATATATATATATATACATATAAATATATATAATATATATATATATATATATATATATATATATATATATATATATATATATATATATATATATATATATTATATATATATTTCTAATGCCACAATGCCTCTTAACTGCGTCAGGTCGGCAACGTGACCTTGTGGTTATGGTGACACGGGTTCGTCTCCGCCACCGGCAATCACAGTCTGTTCAATTTCTTGCGTTTGGATGTTACGGCTTCGTAGTTACAAGCATATCCAAAAAAGCGCGAAGAATTCGAGAAGTTAAGAAGACATTGTGGCCATTAGAATTACATATGTGTCTGGTAAAAGTGACCAGTAGATTCTACATATATAAATTATATATATATATATATATATATATATATATATATATATATATATATATATATATATATATATATATTCGGATATTTAATAACTGCACTCCCGTCGATAGATACCTGTTGGCCACGGCAAAAAGAAGGATGAAATCCTGAGGGGAGGCGGAACGAGAATAACTGCAGGGAAATGGAAAACACGGGACGAGGAAGTGATTGACTTTCTTATTGTAAAAATGAAATGCCGCCGGGAATTGGGGGCCCGTTCTGTATGTTTGATTTGTATTATATATATTACATATATATATATATATATATATATATATATATATATATATATATATATATATATATATATATATATATATATATATGCTCTGATATTTTTATACTTGGGAATATCAATTTTCGTTATCCCAGGAAAGGTTTACATGTATGTGTAATGACAAATAAGTTCTGCAACCCATACCAGGATTCGAACCCTGGTTTTAATAGGAGCACTTGTAATAAATTACAGGTGGGTTGTTTTTGACTTAATACTTTGAATATATATATATATATATATATATATATATATATATATATATATATATATATATATATGTATACATATATGTATATATATAATATATATACACAAGTATGTAGGATAATTATCTTCACGCAGTAACAAATCACAAAGATTATTGTCTTAGGATAGGATATTCATATTTTTCATAACATTAGAACGAGAATCTTATTTATTTCTGAATGGTTTCACACCTGTGGGTTTGAATATTACCTTGTCGAGGCCCTCCCGTTTTGAAAGCTCTCTCTCTCTCTCTCTCTCTCTCTCTCTCTCTCTCTCTCTCTCTCTCTCTCTCTCTCTCTCTCTCTCGTTTATTAGCGTCCCACAGCAGTCGTCTAGCAACCACTCACATAATTCACTGCTTAATTCAACAGAGGCACACTTGATTTTTAGGGAACGAGGCCAACTGTTCCTCTAAGTTTCATCCGTGAATCGAACACGGGTCGTCCAGCTGTGAGAAAGAGACGATGTACCACCAAGCTACGAGACCACAGAGAGAGAGAGAGAGAGAGAGGGAGAGAGAGATACGTAAACGGTCGCAAACTACCAAGACCTTGGAAACTACCGACACAGCCACACTTGAACGTTGAAAAGTATTCGGCCATAACTCGGGAAGTTTGTTGGTGGCTAATGGCGCCATCTGCGGGACGCTGCGGCGGACTATGAGAGGCGGGGCTTACATTATGTCTCCAGTTTTATTTATCCCGAGATTTATATTAGCACTAATGTTTTACATAAGTTTTACGCGGCGGTTGATATCATTTCTAGGCCTTTTTTTTTTTTTTTTTTTAGGTTTCTTGTTCGCTTATATTGTTTTCACGTAATGGTGGTTGTATTATATAAGTATTTATTTTTGTTTTTATAATTGTTTTATGATTTGCTGTAATTATAAGTATTTTTTTATTTTCCTTCATTAATTGCGATTGCTATTTAGAAAGTTAATGAATTAAAATATATACAAGCCATTACATTTGGCAACATAATTTCTCGCTTGTCTATAAGTGAGAAAATCTGCGAAAATTATTTAAGTTGTAATTGGTACCTACAGTAGTTATGATCTGTTATGTTAGGTAAGATTTTTCATCTTTGTAGGGACGAGTCTCTCTCTCTCTCTCTCTCTCTCTCTCTCTCTCTCTCTCTCTCTCTCTCTCTCTCTCTCTCTCTCATACGAAGTTTGTTATTTCTGAGAGAAAATGCACTTCCAATAGCAAGTTTTCTCTTGAGCCAAGTTCCACCTCTCTCTCTCTCTCTCTCTCTCTCTCTCTCTCTCTCTCTCTCTCTCTCTCTCTCTCTCTTTTACTCTCCAGGAGAAAAAAAACTTTATTTAGAATGGAAAGAGCGCTTTTAAATGGAAAATTTATTTCCAGTAAAAGGTCCCTTCTTTTTAAATAAACAAGGTAATCTTCGAACTGAAAGAATGTTTTTTAATGGAAGAGCGCTTTCGAATGGAATGTAAATTTTCCAAGCCAAAGAAGTTTTCCAGATGGAAAGTATTTTGATGTATGAAAATGGCAATTTTCAGTGCAAAGGACATTTTGGATTGTAGAGGAGCTGATGCTTATAAAAGGGTGAAATTGTTCTCAAATGGAAATATTTAAAAATGGGAATAATGTTTTTAATGGCAGTGTTCTTTTAATATAAAATAGGGATTTTTGATTGGGGTTTTGTTGAATGGCACAATGTTTTTATTCTTTGAATATCGGTAGTATTTTCCAGTGAGAAAGGTATTTATTTTTATTGAAAGGCCATTTGTTGAATGGAGGGGTGATTTCTATTGTTGGATGGAATGGTGTTTTATGGTGTTGAATGGAAGGTTGTTTTCTATTGTTGAGTGGAAAGGTGTTTTCTGGTGTTGAATGGAAGGGTGTTTTCTGTTGTTGAGTTGAAAGGTGTTTTCTGGTGTTGAATGGAATGTGTTTTCTGGTGTTGATTGGAATGTGTTTTCTGGTGTTGAATGGAAGGGTGTTTTCTGGTGTTGAGTGGAAGGATGTTTTCTGTTGCTGAATGGAAGGGTGCTTGTTGTTGTTGAATGGAAGTTTTTTTTTTTTACTGTTGAATGAAGGGTGTTTTCTGTTGCTGAATGGAAAGATGCTTCTACTGAGAGGAGTTAATGACAATACGTAGTTTCTAAAACTTAATGAGATATAACCTCTCTCTCTCTCTCTCTCTCTCTCTCTCTCTCTCTCTCTCTCTCTCAAGTTTCTCCAGTCGGTCGGTACTAAACCGCTAGCACTGTTTCTCCTTTATGTTGACCTCTCCGTGCATTTTATTTAAATATATTCAGTGTCAGCAACGGCATGCGCTCTGCAGACGACAGGTTATTGATTTTCTCATTTTCTTTATATATATATACAGTGTATATATATATATATATATATATATATATATATATATATATATATATATATATTTTTTTTTTTTTTTTTTTTTTTTGAAGCCTTAACATCAGTCTGCTGTAAGTAGAATTTTACTGAAAAGAATCCCGATTCCATGTTTCTTCCTATAAAGGCCATTGTTTCGGCTTGAGGTTTGGCCTTTTGTGTTTATGTTTTTTATTACAGTACTGTAAGGAAGCTGATAATTTTTCTTTTTGTAAATACGTGCAATTTTCTTTTACTCTCGCTCATTGAATGTATTTGTATGTTATCCACATCGTGCAATATCCCTGGTTCTTACATTATATATGTTATGTAGGTTGCAATCACATTGAAGCAAAGCGTATGAATATGATCAAAACAAGTAATATGTATGTATGTGTGTGTATGTATATATATATATATATATATATAT
>NC_089777.1:25014036-25081536 GCF_040412425.1 Macrobrachium rosenbergii | reverse complement strand
TAAATATATATATATATGTATGTATACTGTATATGAGTGCGTATGTGTCTCTTGTTTGTGATAGGGCGTGCGTATGTTCTTTAATCACGAGTGTAACTTCTAAATGTGCCTTCGTTCCCATTCTCTTCTACCCCGTAGGGGGGTTAGTGCCGTCAGTGCACCTCACGCGGTGCACTGCAGGCATTACTGTGAAGGTTCTTTAGAGCGTCCCTTCGGCCCCTAGCTGCAACCCATTTCATTCCCTTTTCCTGTACCTCCGTTCATATTACCGTTTTTCCATCTTGCTTTCCACCCTCTCCTAACAGTTGTTTCATAGTGCAACTGCTAAGTTTTTCTCCTGTTACCCCTTTCAAACCCTTTACTGTCAAATCTCCTTTCAGCGCTGAATGACCTAAATTTTATATTCCATTACACACACACACACACATATACATACATACATACATATATATATATATATATATATATATATATATATATATATATATATAATGTGTGTGTTTTATGCCTGTTTATGCGTTTGTGTGTATGTATACTGTATTTCTTTAGAGTATTAGTGTATTTGCATACTCATAGCTTTTAAACTTTTTTTTTTTTACGAAAGTATGAACACTTTCACCCTTTAAATTGTCTTTGATCCATTTTGATGTACATTTGCGTTAAATTTCCTGTCATACGGCTAATTAGAAATGATTGACTGGTGATGCCGTTAGCAGTGATTTTTATTTACTTTTTTTTTTATTGATTGCCTGTCGGAATGTCAATTAAAAGTGATTAACGAGTGTTGTCAATAACTTGATTCTAGTACAGTTGTTATCTAGAACTCAGTTCTAGAGTTGTTTATTATGTCCACGTTGAACCATAGGGAAAATGAAAACTATGGATTAGTCACTGATAGCTGTCATTTTTGACATTTTATTTGTCACCTCTTCTCACCCCCACCCCCCCTTCCTATCTGGGCTGAACTTGGGCTTAAAGGGCATCGGGAGTGTCACTATTCATTTCAGCAACCTCGAAAAACTATGGATTAGTCACTGATATCTGTCATTTTTGACATTTTTTTTTCACACCTTCTTACCCTCCCCCCTTTCCTACTGGGGCTGAACTTGGGCTTAAAGGGCATCGGGAGTGTCACTATTCATCTCAGCAACCTCGAAAACTATGGATTAGTCACTTAATATCTGTCATTTTTGACATTTTATTTTTCACCCCTTCTCACCCCCCTTCCTAGGCTGAACTTGGGCTTAAAGGGCATCGGGAGTGTCACTGTTCATATCAGCAACCTCGAAAACTATGGATTAGATACTAATATCTTTCTTTTTCAGTTATTTTCACATGTCACCCCCTTCCCTTTGGGACATGTGTTTATATAAATCACTTATTGTGATTGTAATAAATGCATATTGTATTTACATTGGTTATTTATCTTAGTTATCTGATATTAAATAAATGTTTTCGTCATACATTTAAAATTAATTTCTTTTAGGAAATACTGAAGTGCAATGATCTACATTTAAATAGAAATATAACTATTATAATTTTCAAATCATTTTTAGATGAAAATCATATATACTGCCAAAGTTGTGTAAACATTATTAGATGTATAATCCGTCTTGTTGTAATTTTTCCATTTTGTGTGTATGTGTGTGTGTGTGTTTGTGTTTCACATATCACTAGTTCAGATATCTCCAGGGTTTGCAACATATCGTGTGCCCCCTAAATTTAGCTTGTGATATTTCTTGCATTGCCTAAGCTTAAGCTTGTAGTGTATTGTACTGACAAAGGTTGCCTTGCACACTGTATTCGTTTGTAGGACTATTTAAGCCCTTAATACAGTTCTTATTGCCTAAGAGCTATTTAGGACTATTTAAGCCCTTGATAAGGTTCTTGACTATTTAAACCCTTGATGCGGTTCTTATTGCCTAAGAGCTATTCATATTTGCCCATGATTCGGTTTTATTGGCTAAGAGCTATTCGTTTGTAGGACTATTTAAGCCCTTGATAAGGTTCTTGACTATTTAAACCCTTGATGCGGTTCTTATTGCCTAAGAGCTATTCATTTGTAGGACTATTTAAGCCCTTGATAAGGTTCTTGACTATTTAAACCTTTTGATGCGGTTCTTATTGCCAAGAGCTATTCATTTGTAGGACTATTTGCCCTTGATAAGGTTTTGACTATTTAAACCCTTGATGCGGTTCTTATTGCCTAAGAGCTATTCATTTGTAGGACTATTTCAGATGATCTGGTTCTTATTGGCTAAGAGCTATTCATTTTAGGACTATTTAAGCCCATGATTCGGTTCTTATTGGCTAAGAGCTATTCAAAGGACTATTTAAGCCCATGGTTCGGTTCTTATTGGCTAGAGCATTCATTTGTAGGACTATTTTGATTTGGGTTAAAGCTATTTATTTGTAGGACTATTTAAGCCCATGATTTGTTCTTATTGCCTAAGAGCTATTCATTTGTAGGACTATTTAAGCCCATGATTCGGTTCTTATTGGCTAAGAGCTATTCATTTGTAGGACTATTTAAGCCCATGATTCGGTTCTTATTGCCTAAGAGCTATTCATTTGTAGGACTATTTAAGCCCATGATTCGGTTCTTATTGGCTAAGAGCTATTCATTTGTAGGACTATTTAAGCCTTTGATTCGGTTCTTATTGCCTAAGAGCTATTCATTTGTAGGACTATTTAAGCCCATGATTCGGTTCTTATTGGCTAAGAGTTTATTTGCAGGACTTTTAAGCCCATGATTCGGTTCTTATTGCCTAAGAGCTATTCATTTGTAGGACTATTTAAGCCCATGATTCGGTTCTTATTGGCTAAGAGCTATTCATTTGTAGGACTATTTAAGCCTTTGATGCGGTTCTTATTGCCTAAGAGTGGGCTTACAATATTTCCTATGCTGCAGGTGTTTTATTTCTTGTACTGTCTAACCATAAACTTGCAGTTCCCAGAATGTCTAAATTTGTGCAGGTTATTTCATCCAAGTTAACTTAGCTTAATCTTCCCATTTTCTACCATTCAAAACATTTTTGTTCCTGCTGGAAGCATTTAAAACTCTCCTGAAAGCTTACAACACTCTAATTTTTGCTTTTTAGTTTTCTGTAAAAGAAAACTAATGTGCCGGCCTTGTCTGTCCGTCTGCACTTTTTCTGTCCGCCCTCAGATCTTAAACACTACTGAGGCTAGAGGGCTGCAAACTGGTATGTTGATCATCCACCCTCCAATCACCAAACATACCAAATTGCAGCCTTCTAGCCTCAGCAGTTTTTATTTTATTTGAGGTTAAATTTAGAAATAATCGTGAATCTGGCAACGACACAGGACATGCCACCACCGGGCCGTGGTTAAAGATTCATTGGCCGCGACTCAAACAGCATTATACCGAGACCACCGAAAGATAGATCTATTTTCGGTGGCCTTGATTATACGCTGCAGCGGCTGTACAAAGAACTCGATTGCGCCGAAGAAATTTCGGTGCATTTTTTTACCTGTTAAGTCTCATATCTACAGTAAGCTTTCATTCATTAGATAACACCAGTTTAAATGTCCGTGATATTTAAAATATCTCTAGAAGCCTGCATCAGTCAAATCGCACTTTTAAAAACCCATTTTCAAACATTTTTTTTTTTTTTTTTTGCAGATAACACTGCATACATAGACCTATTTTTAAAGCCTATGGCTTTTAAAAAACACATAAAAAGTCAGTAACTTTCAAATTATTCTTATATTTTTCTTCTTGGGCATCTTATTGGCTCATTTCTTCCACGTTAGATCTTAGGCCTGTTCCATGATCCTGATGATTGATTTTTGGGGTGAGGTTGCTGGCCTTACGTGCATGTTCAAAATATGGTCACTGCAGGTAATGTTAAGGTGTCTGGCAGCTGTTGGCGGTCACCCATTCATGCAGTGACCAAAGCCGGTGTAGCATAACTTCATTGGTGGATTGACCTTCTTGTAATGATCTTGTTATTCGTTAACGTAAGTTTAAATCGTATTTATCTTGTTTAATTGCCATAAAATTTTGTAACATGAAACCTATTAAAAAAAAAAAAAAGCTTGGACTTCATAGTGGTGTTTTTATCAGGCCGGACTAAAGGACTTCCAACCGCCTGCCCTTTACTTTAAGCCGGTCCAACTCTCCAGTTTCTGGTGCCGTTTCCCCTTTAAAGCTTTTCATAATTCTCTTGTTTTGATGTGTTCTCTCTCTCTCTCTCTCTCTCTCTCTCTCTCTCTCTCTCTCTCTCTCTCTCTCTCTCTCTCTCTCTCTCTCTCTCTCAGCTCTGTTGCAGGCTGGGGTGAAATGCAATGCTCACACCTTTTCTGGTGGTGTTCTACAGTGTCGAGACTGTGGCCTACAGCTGGGTCAGTTTATATTGCAATTTTTTGAGTAACAGAAAAAGAGGACATATTTGCAAATACCAATCTTACTACAGAGAGTTTTTGATAAACCTTCTTGAAAGCTTTGCAGAGTTTTTATTGTAAATGTTAAGAATATATTATAGTTTGTACTATGTTTGTAAAGTGCTAAGTAATCGAATGGTAGATCTTATAATTTTTCTGTCTTATTTAAGGAGTTTTCGACGAAACTTTTTCATAGCTTAGCAGTGATTTGGTTTTAAATGTGAAGTCGACTTTTTGTACCGCATATTTAAAATCTTAATTGAAAGGTAATCAAATGGGAAGCCTAAACTATATCGTGCTTTTGTGCCATATTGCAAGGTTGTAAGTAACCAAATGGTACGCATGAAGATTTTTTAGTGTCATGGTTGTAAGGCTACAGGACATTGCATAGGAAACCTAAAATAAACTGGTTACGAATTATGTACTTTCTGGTCAGTAGAATGTTGCCAGTGGTGTCGAGGGGAAAACGGAGAGAAAATAAAAAAAACTGTAACCGCTTCTTCATTTTAGAAACCATACCTTAGGCTAATTTGATTGGAAGGGCCTCGACTGGGGTTTATTGCAGTTTCTTGCCTCAGTCTTGTTCCCTTCAGGTATTGCAAAAGGAGCGTGTTGCATTTTTACGTCCTTCAGATTTTGCAAAAGGAGTTCGTCGCATTTTTGTGTCCTTCAGATTTTGCAAAAGGAGTTCGCGGCGTTCTTATCTCCTCCTCCAGATTGTACAAAAGGAGTTCGTCGCATTCTTATCTCCTTCAGATTTTGCAAAAGGCGTTTGCCCTTCTTGCTCCCTTAAGATTTTGCAAAAGGAGATCGTCGCATTCTTATCTCCTTCAGATTTTGCAAAAGTAGACGTCGCATTCTTATCTCCTTCAGGTTTTGCAAAAGGAGTTTGTCGCATTCTTATTTCCTTCAGATTTTGCAAAAGGAGTTCGTCACTTTCTTATATCCTTCAGATTTCGCATAAGGAGTTCGTCACATTCTTTGTCTCCTTCACATTTTGCGAAAGGTGTTTGCCTCATTTGTGTTCCCTTCACATTTTGCAAAAGGAGTTTGTCGTAGTCTTGTGTCCTTCAAACCCTTCGATGACCGCACGTGGTAAATAAATAGCTTTCTATTCCAGTGACTTTTTCGGTTCCTTCACTTCATTCACCTTGACCATTGACGAAAGGGTCCTTTGTTTAATTTTACATTGATAACACCTGTTAGAAAGTGATTTGATATTCCAGGTGATTCCATCATTGATTGCTTCTCCGAGAAATTTTTCGTACTTGAAAATCTTGGCGCCTCATTATTATTTCATTGGTTCGTTTAGAATTTATTTTGGGACTGATTGAAATGTTGAGAGAGAGAGAGAGAGAGAGAGAGATTTAATATATGTAAGCTGATTTGAAATTAAAGTGCATGGGAACAGAGATCTTACAATTTCTTAGGAAACAGTTAGCTGGAATTGTACTCTTGCTTTTCTATTTTTTTTTTTCAAAAATTATAATTAAGAAGGACATATAATTAAAGTAAGTTGATGTTCAAATCGAGACGTCTTGGCTAAATGCAACCCAAGTTTTTTCTTTCATATTCTACGTTTCTGCCAAAGTGGAAATATTATTTAGATGCCGCAAATAACGCCATTAAACATTTAGGCGTACTCAATGTTCGTGACATTTCAGTTAGCCCAAAAGCTAACAAGAGTGTATTGATAGCATTATAAATCATTTGTTGTGAAATACATTGAACTGAAGTCATTAGATACTTTAGAAAATTGATTCAAATTGATTAGTAGCTAGAAGTGTATCAGTATCGATTCATATTTGAATAGCCTTGATTTGAAATTTTGTCCAAATTGGTCACGAATTTTGTCCGTATTAGTCACGAATTTTGTTCGAATTGTTCACAGATTTTGTTCATAATAGTCACGGATTTCGTCCATATTAGTCACGAATTTTGTTCGAACTGGTCACGAATTTTGTCCACATTAGTCACGAATTTCGTTAGAATTGCTCACGAATTCTGTCCATATTAGTCACGAATTTTGTTCGAAATGCTCACGAATTTTGTTCGAATTGCTCACGGATTTTGTCCATATTAGTCATGTATTTCGTCCATATTGGTTACGAATTTTGTTCGAACTAGTCACGAATTTTGTCCATATTAGTCACGAATTTTGTTCGAATTGCTCACGGATTTTGTCCATATTAGTCACGAATTTCGTCCGAACTGGATTTAAATCGGCCCAACTCATCCACGGCTTTTAATCGATTTGGTACATGTGTTTAATTAATCCAATTCGAACATGGATTTAAAAGAGTATTAGTGACTCGTCTATACCACATTGGATATAATATAAACAGAATTATTGTATTTTACTTTACCACATTAGATATAATGTATACAAAATTTTTCTATTTCGCTTTAAAATATTAGATGTAATGCATACAAAATTATGTCTAATGTTGAAAAATACAAGAATTTTGTATACATTATATCCAATGGTAGTTAAAATACAAAAAATAATCAATATATCTAAAAAATTAAGAGTTTTTTTACATTATATCTAATGTAAAGCAAAATACAAAAATTTTGTATAGATTATGTCTAATGTGGTAAAGAAAAATACAAGAATCTATACAAAATTTTTGTATTTTGCTTTACATTAGATATAATGTATACAAAACTCTTGTATTTTGCTTTACCACATTAGATATATTGTATACAGAATTCTTGTATTTTGCTTTACCACATTGGATATAATGTATACAAAATTCTTGTATTTTGCTTTACCACATTGGATATAATGTTTACAAAATTCTAGTACTTTATTTTACCACATTAGATATAATGTATACAAAATTCTTGTATATACTTTATTTTATTACAGTATACTTAACTTTTAACCACATTAGATATAATGTATACGAAATTCATGTACTTTGTTGCACCCCCGGAAACTGCAATTATATTTCGGATGGCTCGTTATCGAAAACATATTCAGACAGAGTTGAATTAAGTCGGAGGCTGCGATCCAAGACTATCGCATATCCCAGCGGTCGTGGTTCTAATCATTTGATTGACAGGTTTACCGTTTGTAAATACGGATGGGCGCTCTCAGGCTTAACCGTTTCCGGGTCGACTGCAGCTGGTAATATCAGGCTTCATTGTTGGTCAGGTTTTGTGGGCGGTCGCCAGCCTTTTGTTTGTGAATGTGCATTTCCATGTGATGGTGTATTGTTTAGGCTTAAGGTTTAATTTCCCCCCTCCCCCCCTTGTTTCAAATGCTTACTGTGAACAGTAGTAGAAATTACAATATGAAATGTTTTGTTCCTTAAAATTAGCAAAACCTGGGTATATATATATAAAATGTGTGCTTGTGTATAACATATGTATGTATATATAAATTTATATATATATATATATATATATATATATATATATATATATATATATAATGTGTGTGTGTATGTATGTATGTATAATGTAATGGAGGGGAGGAGAGAGAGAGATTATTTTAAGGCACTGAGAACTCAACGTTGCGTGACCTGGTAATATTCCAATTATGTTTCTCAGATGAATTAAAATTTTATATGTTTAGTGAATGCGTAATTTAACTGCTTACAGATTTACCTGTAACAGAATTTTAGAACAAGATACAGGTAGTAATGGACAAGAGAACAGAGTTCGTAGAGAAGGGAACAGAGAGATTTGAAATGTTACATATTTTTGAAGGCCAGGGTCACTCAGAGAGAGAGAGAGAGAGAGAGAGAGAGAGAGAGAGAGAGAGAGAGAGCAGATAGTTCAGAGTTCAGAGAAAGCAAATTTGTAATTTTATGGCTTCAAAATGTTAACAGCGTTTCCAAAAAGTTGGTTTTGCAGAGAGAGAGAGAGAGAGAGAGAGAGAGAGAGAGAGAGAGAGAGAGAGAGAGCTTTTAAAAGTGATTGATTTTGGAGTAAAGGGAACGAAAAAAGCGAGCATGTAGAATTGTATGATTTTGAAAAATTAGCGCCTTTCCCTGAAAGTGGGTTTCCGAGAGAGAGAGAGAGAGAGAGAGAGAGAGAGAGAGAGAGAGAGAGAATTATCCTCCTCCTCCTCCTCATGAGTCGAGAGCATCTTAACTTTAACCCGAAACTCCCCTGAACCATATTGGTGGCAAAGGACCATAATATTTACTCTCTAAATGAGATAATTTTTCGTCGATTATCTCGATACGTCCCCCAGGATTTTTAACAATATTTACTCTAAAACGTGATAATTTTTTTCATCGATTATCTCGATACGCCATTCTTGATTTTTTACAGCATTTACTCTCTGAGATAATTTTTTCATCGATTATCTCTATACGTCATTCTAGGTCTTCTAAATGAGATCAGTTTTTCCATCGATTATCTCGGTGCGTCATTCTGGATTTTCTACACGAGACTATTTTACATCGATTATCTCGATACGTCATTCTGGATCTTCTAAACAAGATAATTTTTTTCATCTATTATCTCGATACGTGATCCTTGATCTCCTAAACGAGATAATATTTTACATCGATTATCTCGATACGTCATTTGGAATCTTCTAAACGAGATATTTTACATCGATTATCTCGATACGTCATCCTGGATGTTCTAAACAAGATAATATTGTACATCGATTATCTCGATACGTCATCCTTGATCTTCTGAATGAGATAATTTTTTCATCGATTACCTCGATACGTCATCCTTGATCTTCTAAATGAGATCATTTTTTCATAGATTATCTCGATACGTCATTCTGGATCTTCTAAATGAGGTAATATTTGAAATCGATTATCTCGATGCGTCATCCTTCAATCATAGAATCGAGTGATCTCTGTCCCTCTACCGAAAGCAGTTCAATTACCAATTTACACGCTTCGTGCTTCCTAATTCTTTCAATTTCAATCCTTTCTTCATTTCAGAGCTGGGGTGAAGATGCGCAGTATATTGTTTAATGATTTTTTAGAATATATGCGAATTCGCGTATGGAGTTAAAATTTTTTCTTTTATTTTTTAATCATTTTTGAAAATACAGTATATATACCAATTCGTGGAGGGAATTACATTTTTTTGTTTTAATTAATTTTTAGTAATCAGAAAGACTTTTAAGTGTAATTTTTGATCCAGTGACGTATATTATGTATTTATTTCATGTGCAAATGTGCTGTACATATATACAAAATTAAATGTTATTTTAAATATACAAAGAATCCATATTTTTTAAAATATTAAATTAGTGTATGAAATTACATTTATTTTATTGTAATTCGTTTTTACTAATCAGGAGGAATTTTATGTATAGTTTTAATCCAGTGGCGTGTTTTATGCATTTATTTCATGTGGAAATGTGCTGTACATATATGCACAATCAGATTTCATTATAAATATAAAAAAAATCCATATTTTTTTTAAATACGGTATACCAGTTCGTGTAGGGAATTACATTTTTTATTGTAATTAATTTTTAATAATCGGGAGGAATTTTAAGTATAATTTTTGATCCAGTGACGTATATTATGCATTTATTTCATGTGGAAATGTGCTGTACATTATATATATTTATATATATATATATATATATATATATATATATATATATATATATATATATATATATATATATATATATATATATACAAAATTAAATATTATAAATATAAAAAAATCATTATTTTTTTTAAATAGAGTATACCAATTAGCGTATTAAATTACATTTTTTTTGATAATTCACTTTTACTAATCAGGAGGAATTCTAAGTATAATTTTTGATCCAGTGACGTATATTATGCATTTATTTCATGCGGAAATGTGCTGTGCATATATACAAAATTAAATGTTATTATAAATATAAAAAAATCCGTATTTTTTTTTAAATACAATATACCAATTAGTGTGTGAAATTACATTTTTTTTTTTTTGGGGGTAATTCATTTTACTAATCAGGAGGAATTTTAAGTATAATTTTTTTCCAGTGACGTATATTATGCATTTATTTCATGCGGAAATGTGCTGTACATATATACAAAATCAAATTTCATTATAATTATTAAAAAAATCCTTAATATTTTTTTAAATACAGTATACCAGTTAGAGTATGAAAATAGTTTTTAAAGTTCATTTTCTGTAATAGAGAGGCATGTTAAGTAATTTTTTTTAAACCAAAGGACATGTTTTATTGTGCAACTATTACTTATTCAAATGTGATGTACAGTGTACTAACCCGAATTCTATTGTAAATAAAAAAAATATTCCATGATATTTTTAATTACGTTCCATTCCTCTTTAGTTTGGAAAGCAGGTCGAACACCAATTTGCTCGCTTAATACATCCAAATGAATTTAGTTGATTTATAATGCATTTAGAAGGAATTGCTTCATGTTGTATTCTGACTTTTATGTGCTCTAGAGCTGAGAAGATGGTATATTACATTATTGCAATCTATTTTACCTTTATAAGAATGAAAAGACGTTAATTGAAGGAATTTGATTTTAATTCTTGAGAGAACAAATATGAATAAAGATAAAAAGAGGGAAATTTAATTAATTAACTACAACACTTTTTGCCTGAAAGGTGGTTCTCTGCATACGCACTTTCTCTCTAAAGTTTCCGAGATTATATAAAAACGAGCTTGATAGCGCGCGCTACGCTGCGCTGGAACCCGGCGCTGCCCGTCATGTCTCCTCTACCCTCAAGATTCCCTACCAACCCCACCCCACCCGGGCGGACTAACAGGTTTGCAAGGGGAGTGTGGATGTGTCATGTCTCCCCTACCCTCCCGATCCCCTACCTACTCCGCCCCACAGGGGGTGGACAAACAGGTTTGCACGAGAAGGGTGGATGTTTCATGTCTCCCCTACCTACCCCGTCCCACCCTGGGCGGACAAACAGGTTTGTAGGAGGAGGGTGGATGTGTCATGTCTCCCCTACCCTCCCTATCCCCTACCTAGGCCTCCCCATCCGGGGCGGACATAAAAGAAAGATCCACTCGTTTTTTATTATTACAGATAGACAGATAAAAAGAACTACTTACCTTGTGCTTAGTCTTATATTTTGCATTAACATATTCCAGGAATATACTTTCCGATATTTTATCATATTTTAGGAATATACTTTCCGATATTTTATCATATTTTAGGAAAATACTTATCGATATTTTATCGTATTTTAGGAATATTCTTTTCGATATTTTATCGTATTTTAGGAATATTCTTTTCGATATTTTATCATCTTTTAGGAATATACTTTCCGATGTTTTATCATATTTCAAGAATACACTGTCCGATATTTTATCATCTTTTAGGAATATACTTTCCGATATTTTATTATATTTTAGGAATATACTTTCCGATATTTTATCATATTTTCGGATTATGCTTTCCGATATTGTATCATGTTTTAGGAATATAATTTCCAATACTTTATCAGATATTTATAAGAATATATGTAGTGATACTTGAGCATTTGATAATAATGTCTGCTTCAGATTTACTGAAGTCCAGATGAAGTTAACAAATCATCCTTTTTAACATATGGAGAAATGTTAGAATTTTGCACTGTGAAATATGTATTAGAAATGAATGATGAATTAGTTTCGATCAATATTTTAAATCTGTGTCCTTTCATGATTAAACTTGAGAGAGAGAGAGAGAGAGTGTATGCAATCAACTGTGCAAGCGTTTAATTTCTGCTTAGGTTTGGATGTACAGTAGTTAAAGGAAGATGATATTAGTTCAGGTTAAACATTATGAAAAGCGGTAAACTTTTAACATTATTCATATACGAACGTCACATCCGTAATATTTTGATGAATATGTTAGTCTTATAAACTATTTTAACTTATTCTTTCATATTTAAAGTTTAAAAAATATATTGTTTCTGTTGCACACAAACTCATATGTATATGTATATATACTGTACATATATATATATATATATATATATATATAGATATATATATATATGCATATATATATATATATATATATATATATATATATACATATACATATATATGTATATCACACATATATATATATATATATATATATGTACATGTATATATATATATATATATATATATATATATATATATATATATATATATATATATATATATATATATATATATATACATACATAGATATGGTCTCTTTAAAGAAGTATAAACCCATCATCATTTATAATGTTTTCTGCTCAGTCGCAAAGTGTCCGAATCTATTTTTGTTAAGTGTAGGCCGTTAGTAGGATTTAACTACCATCATCTGCACACACCGGCGAACACAGCTCATATAAATGTATCATCAAGTTCATATTTAAATCCCAGGTGACCTCTCGTGACCTCTTCGTTTTGTGATACACCGCTGAGTTTTTCTTTTATTTGATACTATTGGGATGTTATTACTGGTAATAGTTGTCATTATTTTTGGTTTATACAAAGCAGGTTAGTGTCGGTGGCTCAGTTTCCCCTTTTAAATGTTATTGACTTGATATTATTTATAATTCTCTCTCTCTCTCTCTCTCTCTCTCTCTCTCTCTCTCTCTCTCTCTCTCTCTCTCTCTCTCTCTCTCTCTCTCTCTTGCAGTATAGAAAAACAATAAAAGTTTTAAAAAAAATAATTATCAATACTAAAAATAAAAATTCATATACACACACATAGCACAGACACACAAGCATACACACACACATACAAACACACACACATTTATACACATATACACATATATATATATATATATATATATATATATATATATATATATAAATAATATATATATATATATATATATATATATATATATATATAATGTAATTTATATAATCGTATTACGCTGTATATTAAACTAGCTCCATTAACCTAGCTTTGACCCGACTCTAATCTTTGCATTGCTATTTATATGGCATTGTCATACAGGCATCGTAATTTTTTGCTGCCATCAACGTGCACACATTCCTCTTTTCCAAACTCTTAAAGTCTCCATTTCCGTAGCTTTATAATTCTGGAGACATTGTCGGGACGTCACAGCAAGTCCGTGTCCAGATTATCAAATGACATGTCAGTATCCTTTTCCCGGGAAATTATCTGCATTTCTAATACTTTAGTTCCAACTCCTGGTTTCCTCTCCGTAGGGGGTTTAGTGCCGTCATTGCACCTCACACGGTGCACTGTAGGCATTACTTAACGGTCTTTGCTGCGTCCCTTCGGCCCCAAGTTTTAACCTCTTTCGTCCCTTTTGCTGTACCTCCGTTCATATTCTCTTTCATCTGACTTTCCACCCACTCTTAACAATTGATTCATTGTGCAACTGCGAGGTTTTCCTCCTGTTACACCTTTCAAACCTTCTCGCTATCAATTTCCCTTACAGTGCTGAATGACCTCATAGGTCCCAGCGCTTGGCCTTTGGCCTAAATTCTATATTCTGTTCCTGGTTTCCTGAAGGACTTTGGGAGTTGTTTCTGTGGGTTTCTTTGGAATGTGGTTTTAGAGATTATGAGAAGGATAGAGAAGACACTCAATAAGCGGAATGCCATTAAAACAGCATTTGCTTTCAATAACTGCCATAAAAAGGGATCTCTTTAAATATTATTATTATTATTATTATTATTATTATTATTATTATTATTATTATTATTATTATTATTATTATTAAGCTGAGCAAGAACGTACATGACCCGTAGGGGTGCACTGTACTGTAGGCATTATTTAAAGGTTCTTTGCAGCGTCCCTTCGGCCCCTACCCGCAACCCCTTTCATTCCTTATACTGTACTTCCTTTCATATTATCTTTCTTCCATTTTGCTATCCACTCTTTCCTAACAGTTATTTCATAGAGCAACTGCGAAGTTTTCCTTCTGTTACACCTTTCAAACCTCCCTACTCTCAATTTCCTTTCCAGTGCTGAATGACCTCATAGGGCCCAGTGCATAGCCTTTGGCCTAAACTCTATATTCCATTCCATTCCAGTAACGTCCATGGAATCCATTCCATTCCAAGAACGTCCATGGAATCCATTCCATTCCAAGAACGTCCATAGAATCCATTCCATTCCAAGAACGTACACAGAATCCATTCCATTCCAAGAACGTACATAGAATCCATTCCATTCCAAGAACTTCCATGGAATCCATTCCATTCCAAGAACGTCCATAGAATCCATTCCATTCCAAGAACGTCCATAGAATCCATTCCATTCTAAGAACGTCCATAGAATCCATTCCATTCCAAGAACGTACATGGAATCCATTCCATTCCAAGAACGTACATGGAATCCATTCCATTCCAAGAATTTCCATGGAATCCATTCCATTCCAAGAACTTCCATGGAATCCGTTCCATTCCAAAAACGTCCATAGAATCCATTCCATTCCAAGAACGTCCATGGAATCTATTCCATTCCAAGAACGTACATGAAACTAGTCCAGACACTCATTGCACTTTCGTACCTACTCCGTTACAGAGTAGGATCGTCAGTCATTAACATCGTCAGTCATTAGGATAATCTGTCATTAAAATCGTCAGTCACTAAGATCGCCAGTCATTGGGATCGTCAGTCATTAGGATCGTCAGTCATTAAGATCGTCGGTCATTAAGATCGTCGGTCATTAAGATCGTCAGTCATTAGGATCGTCAGTCATTAAGATCGTCAGTCATTAGGATCGTCAGTCATTAAGATCGTCAGTCATTAGGATCGTCAGTCATTAGGATCGTCAGTCATTAGGATCGTCAGTCATTAAGATCGTCAGTCATTAGGATCGTCAGTCATTAGGTTCTTCAGTCATTAGGATCGTCAGTCATTAAGATCGTCAGTCATTAAGATCGTCAGTCATTAGGATCGTCAGTCATTAAGATCATCAGTCATTAGGATCGTCAGTCATTAAGATCGTCGGTCATTAGGATCGTCAGTCATTAAGATCGTCAGTCATTAGGGTCGTCAGTCATTAAGATCTTCAGTCATTAGGACCGTCAGTCATTAAGATCGGCAGTCATTAGGATCGTCAGTCATTAAGATCGTCGGTCATTAAGATCGTCAGTCATTAAGATCGTCAGTCATTAAGATCGTCAGTCATTAAGATCGTCAGTCATTAGGATCGTCAGTCATTAAGATCGTCAGTCACTAGGATCGTCAGTCAATTTTCGGGATAATGCGTTGTTTGTCACTGGTACTAATCTCATAATCAGTGCAGTGATATAATAATTGATTCAGAACATAGTTCATCTGTCGAGTGGTCGAGTAAGTGCTTTCAGAAACCCTAGTTATTTTTTAGTTTTCTGTAAAAGAAAACTAATTTCTGTCAGCCCTCAGGTCTTAAAAACTACTGAGGCTAGAGGGCTGCAAATTGGTATGTTGATCATCCACCCTCCACTCATCAGACATACCAAATTGCAGCCCTCTAGCCTCTGTAGTTTTTTTTTTTTATCTAAGGTTAAAGTTAGCCATGATCGTGCGTCTGGCACCGCTATAGGTGCCACCAACGGGCCGTGGTTAAAGTTTCATGGGCCGCTGCTGAGAGTTTCATGGACCGTGGCTGAGAGTTTCATGGCCCGTGGCTGAGAGTTTCTTACAGCATTATACGCTGTAAAGAAAACTCGACTGCGCCGAAGAAATTAGGCGCATTTTTTACTTGTTTACTTCATGAACTGACCGAGAGTTAGTTTTTTAAATCGTGAACAGACCAAGAAATAATTTATTTCATTGGGAAGTGATTGTAAAGTAGGTGTACCATCCATTTTTTTTTTTATTAAAGTTGTGATTGGGCTAAGGTCTTTTCGACTATCGGCCCATATTTTTTTTTCTTGCGAATTGACCGAGTCTTTTTTTTCCACTTCATCAACAAACTTTGGTGGGAAGAGCGGGCCAAAACCAAGCTCGTGTCACAGAAGGAAAAGATGGCTGGTAAATGGCCTTCTTTCTTAACGACATACATTCCTTTTAAACAGAGGCAGCGGCGAATATTTCTTTTTAACAGAAGGAAAGACGACTCGATTAAAGATAGATTTCTAAGATAAACGTAATCGAGGTATTTTTTTTTATTATACAGGCCATCAATTAGAAATATATGTTTCAGTTCAAGTTATAAATCGGTACTGCCAATTCCATTTAAGTATTACATTACAAAAAAATAGTTTTATTTGTCTCTGTTCCAGGGTGAAACAACACTATTCACAAAATATAGAAAGGCTTCGGAACTGCGGTTCGTCAGTCAATTACCTAGATGGACATATTGCTGTTCCAGTTATGCGACCTGTCAGTTGGAGAGTGGGAGGACCGGATTTGATGTTTTGACAGTTATTTATTTATTTTTTTTTTTCATTTTTTTTATTCAAATGCAAAGGCTATCAGTTTCTAATACAGGATGTTAGGAGCGAAGTGCCGAATGTTGTTTCTTTTATCGTTGATAAAAGTTGTCAGTACTTAATAAAAAAAATATTTTTTATTTCGATTTATTTATATAGTTTGTTTATAAATCTGTGAGACTTGTTGGTTCCTGAAAAGGTTTGTGGTTTTTCATGAAAGAATGAAGATGTTTTATTTGGTACACTCTGTTGTCTGCGTTGCACAAATATTTTGTATTTTAAAGGGAATTGGGAACGGAATGGACAAGTGACATTTTTTGTTCATTATTAACCAACGTTGATTCCAATAACGTCAGGCGTACGCCTTTTGAGATCTGTTTGTCCGTAGAGAAAGCTTAACAGAGGGAGAGACAATTTCCATTTTTAAATTGGCTGAATTAAATGATCCGGTAACGGGGACTAAATAATCCGGTAACGGAGAATATATAATCCGGTAACGGGGACTAAATAATCCGGTAACGGAGACTAAATAATCCGGTAATGCAGACTAAATAACCCGGTAACGGAAACAAAAATTCCGGTAACGGAGACTATATAATCCGGTAAAGAGACTAAATAATCCGGTAACGGAGACTAAATAATCCAGTAATGCAGACTAAATAACCCGGTAACGGAAACAAAAATTCCGGTAACGGAAACTATATAATCCGGTAACGGAGACTAAATAATCCGGTAACGGAGACTAAATAATCCGGTAACGGAGACTAAAAAAGTAGGGTAACGGAGACTAAATAATCCGGTAACGGAGACTAAATAATCCGGTAACGGAGACTAAAAAAGGTAGGGTAATGGAGACTAAATAATCCGGTAACGGAGACTAAATAATCCGGTAACGGAGACTACAGTATATAATCCGGTAACGGAAGCAAAAAAAAAAAAAATCCGGTAACGGAGACTAAATAATTTGGTAACGGTGAGTCAGTAGTCCCGTAACGGAGATTAAACAATCCGGTAACGGAGACTAAAATAGTCCGGTAACGGAGAGAAAGGCGGGAAATTCCGAAATGGGCCTTCATACGGATGAAATTCTAGTCAAGCAAGCCTAAAAATATAAGCGTAAACGAAATTAATATTTACTGTTCGTTATACTGCATTGTAGAGATGGGTTTCTGGCGTCAACTTAAAATTCATGGCATCTTTGATTATACAACCTATCAGTTAGAAATAAATGTTTCAGTTCAAAATATAAATCGCAACCACCAATTTCATTAAGCGTTACATTACAAAAATAGTTTTATGTATCTCTGTTCTAGGGTGAAACAACAGTGTTCGCAAAATATAGAAATGCTTCGGAACTGCGGTCCGTCAGTCAATCTATCTAGATGGACATATTGTTGTTCCATTTATGTGGCCTGTCAGTTGGAGAGTGGGAGAACTAGATTTGATGTTGTTTCTTTTAGTATATTTTTTTAAATACAGTATATATTTTTAATAATGAAAATGAAAAGACCACCAATTTTTAAATATATTTTTAAAACTGCAAACTGAAGACCATCCGTTTCTAATACAGAATGTTGGGAGCGAAGTGCCATTGATAAAATTCGTCAGTACTTGGTATATAAACCTTTGATTTTCGGTGTTTTATATATAGTTGGTTTATAAATCTGTGACTTGTTGGTTCCTGAAAGGGGTTTGGTTTTCCATGAAAGATTGATGGTATTTTTGAATGCTGGTAATTCCGTTGTTTGCGTTGAACAGATTTCTTATTTTCTAAAGTGACTTTTAGAACGTAAAGGGTAGGTTATATTTTCGTAAAGTGAATCTTAGAACTTGAAGGATAGATTATATTTCTAAAGTGATTTTAGATCATAAAGAATAGATTATATATATGTAAAGTGAATCATAGAACGTAAAGGTTAGATTATATTTTGTAAAGTGATTTTTAGAACATAGAGGATAGATCATATTTATGTAAAGTGAATTTTAGAACATAAAGCATAGATTATATTTATGCAAAGTGATTTTTAAAACATAAAGGATAGATTACATTTATGTAAAGTGAATTTTAAAACATTAAGGATGATTATATTTATGTAAAATGAATTTTAGAACATAAAGGATAGGTTATAATTGTGTAAAGTGAATCTTAGAACGTAGAGGATAGATTATATTTTCATAAAGTGAATTTTAGAACATAAATAATAAGTTACATTTTTCTTTGGTTAATGAACCAGTGTCGACTCTCATGACTTCATGCACACGTCTTGTAAGAGCTACTGGTCCCTGAAGAAATATAAACTCTGTAAAATTCAGTGTGAAAGTTATATCTGCTTATATCAAACACTTATTCAAGTACTTATTTCAAAGCAGCATTTTTCAAAAGGCTTTGGACACTTAACTTTAAAAATAGTGTTCTTTTGAATATTATTTTCTTCATTGATGGATCTACTTTTTATAGGCAATTGTTACAAATATTTGTTCCTTTACTTTCATTCTCATTGATATGTTTAGTTCTCAGAGCATGTTTTCTGAAATTGGTTTTTGATTTTAAGGGAGAAAGATTGACAGTTATTTAAAGGTTTCTGTGTGTTTGTATGTCCCTTTTTTGCATAAACTAAGTTGTCAGTTTTAGTGGTCCTTTGTGAAACTGTTGTATTCTCTCTCTCTCTCTCTCTCTCTCTCTCTCTCTCTCTCTCTCTCTCTCTCTCTTACTTTTTTATCATTTGTATTTATTTCTGTTCCTCAAAATTCATCAGTACACTAACTATAATCTCGTTTTACGTCCAGGAGAGTATTTCTCTCTCTCTCTCTCTCTCTCTCTCTCTCTCTCTCTCTCTCTCTCTCTCTCTCTCTCTCTCTCTCTCTTACTTTTTATCATTTGTATTTATTTCAGTTTTTTATCACATTTTGTTTACGTCCAGGAGTATTTCTCTCTCTCTCTCTCTCTCTCTCTCTGTTACTTTTTATCATTTATATTTATTTCATTTCCTCAAAATTCATCAGTACGCTAACTATAATCTCGTTATACGTTCAGAAGAGTATTTCTCTCTCTCTCTCTCTCTCTCTCTCTCTCTCTCTCTCTCTCTCTCTCTCTCTCTCTCTCTCTCTGTTACTTTTCTATCTTTTGTGTTTATTTCATTTCTTCAATATTCATCAGTACACCAACTATAATCTCGTTTTACTGGATAATCTCTCTCTCCCTGTTACTTTTATCATTTGTACAGTTCCTCAAAATTCTTTAGTACACTAACTATAATCGTTTTCTCTCTCTCTCTCTCTCTCTCTCTCTCTCTCTCTCTCTCTCTCTCTCTCTCTCTCTCTCTCTCTCTCTCTCTCTCTCTCTTACTTTTTTATCATTTGTATCTATTTCAGTTCCTCAAAATTCATCTGTACACTTTAATCTCGTTTTACGTCCGGGAGAGTCTGTGTGTGTGTGTGTTTGAGTGTGTTACTTTTTATCATTTATATTTATTTCAGTCCCCCAAACTTTATCAGCACACTAACTATAATCTCGTTTTACGTCCAGGAGAGTATTTCTCTCTCTCTCTCTCTCTCTCTCTCTCTCTCTCTCTCTCTCTCTCTCTCTCTCTCTCTCTCTCTGACAACAAAGGTCCAGCCCGCGCAAGAGATAGAGTTCGTTAACGCGAGATTGTGGTTGACAAAGGATTTAACAGCTTTTGGATTGGGGCTCCTCCTCTGCTTGTGCATGTAATTTGCTGTGGGTCCGGTTAGTGCGGATTTGCATTACACGGATTGGTTCTTATTTATTTTTTTTTTTTATTTAATAATTTTTTCATTACTTGAATAATTCGTTTATGTCACACATTTTTAAATTTATTTTTATTTGTCACTTTTTTATATTCTTTACTTATTTATTTTTTTATTTATTATGTCACATGTGTTAGTTAGATTTGAATTTATTCTATGTATATACACTGCGTATGTATTTATTTAATCATGTCATATTTTAATTATATATATATATATATATATATATATATATATATATATATATATATATATATGTGTGTGTATATATATGTATATGTATATGTATATATATATATATATATATATATATATATTATTTATCTATATATATTTATATATATATATATACACACATACAACACACACTTACGTATATATGTATATATATATATTCATCATATGTATGTTTATATATTTGTGTATATATATATGTGTGTGTGTGTATTCCCAATAGAGGCAAAAAATATTGTCCTTAACCCTAAAGTGTTAAAAGATACCTATTGAGAAATAGAATATAATGAACATGGGATAAAGGAGGTTGGGGAAAATTCCAAATCTAGAATAATTTCCCAGGAAATCCTTGTGTCTCGAGCATATAACTAGATATAACCAGATCCTCTAGAATTAAGAGCCCGTGCTGACAGTAGGCCAGCTTAATTTGCATATAAAACATTGGACCATCACGATATATAGTTAAAGCATCCACAGAATTTGAAGCCCTAGATTTAAGTTTAATTAACTTATCACACTGAAATTGACGGAATATGGATCTTGATCTAAGTGGCTGTTGCTTAAAGTCTGCAGGAGTTTGGTTCAGAAGCCATCTCGTTAATGAGTTGGGGCACCTGTTGGTTTACCTGAATCGCAGCCATCCAGTTAGGTCATGAGGTATCAATTCATTTTTGTGTTCATTGATGTGTATCAATTCCTGGTTTTGTTCTTGATGTTAATCAATGCCTGTTTTTGTTCATGATGTGTATCAATTCCTGTTTTTGTTGATTGATGAGTTTCATTGCCTGTGTGTTCATTGTTTTTGGGTATCAATGTTGTGTTCATTTTTTTATCATTGATATCTATCAGTTCCTGTTTTTTGTTCATTGATGATGTGTATTAGTTCAATTTTTTTGTTCATTGATATGTATTAATTCTGTGTTTTGTTCATTGATGCGTATCAATTAATTTTTTGTTCATTGATGTGCATCAGTTCCTGTTTTCGTTCATTGATGTGTATTCAATTCTTGTTTTTGTTCATTGATGTTTATCAATTAATTTTTTGTTCATTGGTGCGTATCAGTTCTTGTTTTTGTTCATTGATATATATCATTGCCTGTTTTTGTTCATTGATGTGTATCAATTCCTGTTTTTGTTCACTGATGTGTATCAATTCCCTGTTTTTGTTGATTGTTGTATTTCGATTTTGTTTTGTTCATTGATGTGTTTCAAGTCTCTGTTTTTGTTCATTGATGTAAATCAATTCCTTTTTTTGTTCATTGATGTGTTTGAATTCCTGTGAATCGATTTCTGTTTTTGTTAACTGATGTGTATCGATTTCTGTTTTTGTTCATTGATGTGTATCATTTCCTGTTTTTGTTCATTGATGTGCATCAATTAATTTTTTATTCATTGATGTGTATCATTTCACGTGTTTGTTCATTGATGTGTGTTAGTTTCTGTTTTTGTTCATTGATGTGTAACATAGAGGCATTAGGTTATTTTTGTCATCAGTCCCTGCTTTGAAAAAAAATCGGAAAATTTTAAACATCACTTTCAGATTAATTCCCATAAACACTTTTATTTCAAGTTAAGCAATATTTAAATTCATGACATCATTTTACTCCCTTGCTAATATGGAAATTCTGTTGCCAATTATTATTGATAGTACTTGTGGATTCAAAGTTCTCTCAATTATTCCTAAATAATATTTTTAAAAATTCGGAAAATTTTAAACATTAATTCATGTAATCACTTTTATCTCAATTTAAACAATATTTATCATTTGACTCTTTTGTTAATAAAGTAATTCTGTTTCTCATTACTATTGATAACACTTACGTATTCAAAATTCCCTCAAATACCCCACAGTAAAATGGTTATTTTACTCAAATAATTGGCAAATGCAGAATTTATCCCAAAACAATATTCTGGGAAATGTAGAGACGCGCCCTCGAGCGAAATTTGAAGTGGTAGGGCGGAGTAGTTATGGAGCCCTTAGTGGTCCTTCTGAAGGATTTTTGAATTCGAGGGGTATGGTAATTGGGCATCGAAGGGGAAGGGAAGTGAAACATAGAAAGAGAGGACGTGAAATAAATTATATATCGTGGATGTGGAAATATCGAATGACAGGGGAATAACAATCCTTATTGGGGTCCCTATTTTCTATGATTATGGCGTTGGGTGGCGTAAGGTTAAAATGCCAACAGATATTAAGGGCTTAAATCCTGAAATCATTATCAAATTCGGTTTTGTAATTCATTACACCTTTTATTCAGTTTTTTTTTTTTCATTTTTGATTGCATCTGGCTTACTTGTCGGGGATATATTTATAAATGTTTCTACTTTTCCCTTACATGTTACTCATATATTCAGTCCTTTTTCCCTGCCATGCTGTTTCGGTATTCGAATTTTCACATAACACCGTTCCGGATATATACTGTATATATATATATATATATATATATATATATATATATATATATATATATATATATATATATATATATATATATATATATATATATATATATATATATATATATATATATATATATATATATATATATATATATATATATATATATATATATATTATATATATAAAATATATAGTAAAATATTGTATTTGTGTGTATGTATGTATGTAAGTATGTATCTACGTATGTGCATGTATGTGTATATACAAATATGTTTATAATTTTCTTATACACATTACTGTCATGCACAGAGATATCCGTACTATTCTCATTTTATCAAAATATTTTTTTTTCCATTCATATACTTTTTATTTCAGGTAAAGATATCTTGAAAGAATCTATTTAAGCGAATCAAACTTTCATCATTCTCCGTTTCGATGTGTGGTCTTTCATTTAGAAAACTTTAGTAGTCAGTATTTTGAGTGATTTTGACATTTACTGTAAGTTCAGAGGCAGGACGTAAGGTCGCATGACGAATGTTTTTTTCCGAAAATTGGCGTTTGTATATTTTTTCGAGACGATACGTGATTTCACTGTTTTGGTTTAATGTGTAGCCTCACTAATAATATAGCAGTTTTTATACTTGGAATTTTTAATTGAATTTTTATTCAGTTCTTTAAAAAAAACAATAGTTTTAATTTTCTTTAAATTTTCAACTAAAAAGCCTTATGGACAGAGTTAACAGACTGTAAACCAAAGGGAAATCAACCTGCAGAGAGAGAGAGAGAGAGAGAGAGAGAGAGAGAGAGAGAGAGAGAGAGAGAGAGAGAGAGAGAGAGAGAGAGGTTCTAGGAAAAGGTGATGAATAATTTTAAATAAATATGAAGGAATAAAAAATATAACTGATACAGGAGAGAGCAGGAATGAATTGACTCTTCGCTTCGATATTCGGAGATCGAAAGATTCCATAACTCCACTAGCAAACCATTCCACATTTTAGTTGTAGCCACTCTAGGACACTTTTTAACGAAAATTTAAAATTATATTTACCTCTGTGTGTGTTTTTATATAATATTAAATAATAGCTTTGAAGCATATTTACCCGAAGAAATTACGTTTTGGTATCATGTAAAAATGACGATTACCGAGCCACATGTATGGGGCATGTGAAGAGTAAGCGAAAACTGGGTTGACTTTACCGTAGAGTCTTTTTCTCGTAATGTACTTAGTTTATCTCTCTCTCTCTCTCTCTCTCTCTCTCTCTCTCTCTCTCTCTCTCTCTCTCTCTCTCTCTCTCTGCAGACTGATTTCCATTTGGAACCCTCTTGGGTTTACAGTCTGTTGACCCTGTCCATAAGGTCTTTTAGTTGAAGATTTAAAGAAAGGTAAAACTATAATTTTTTTGAAAGCATGAATAAAATTTGATTAAAAATTCCAATCATAAAAACTGCTGTATTAAACGAAATTGGAATGTATTTTTATCATAATTCCTGTCGCAATGATTTTAAGTAAAGAATTAACGTAACCAAAATTTATAATTTATAAACATGTAACCAGTCTTCGATTGACTTTGTCATATTTCTTACCAGACCGTGACATGTCAATTGAGTATCATTCACATGAAATTAGGGCAAACACCAAGGTCTGTGATTTAATAGGATCTGTTGACGGACACATTCCTGTTGTACAATTTCTCTTGTGATTATAGTCAATTATCCATATCTATCGTTTGTACATCTTCAAATTTTAGTGTTTTTGATAAAAAAAAAAAAGGTAAAAATCGAGTTTTCTGTACAGCCTCCACAGCATATCATCAAGGCCATCGAAAATAGATCTATTTTTCGGTGGTCTCGGTATAATGCTGTATGAGCCGCGGCCCATGAAACTCTCAGCCGGCCATGGTGGCCTGTGTTGTTGCGTTACCAGAAACACGATTATGGCTAAATTTAACCTTAAATAAAATCAAAACTACCGAGGCTATCGGACTGCATTTTGGTATGTTTGATGATTGAAGAGTGGATGATCAACATACCAATTTGCAGCCCTCTAGCCTCAGTAATTTTTAAGATCTGAGGGCGGACAGAAAAAAGTGCGGACGGACAGACAAAGCCGACACTAGCTTTCTTTTACACAAAACTAAAATTCAGTTGAATAAGTAATTATTTGATTTCACATTATCCTAGGCTCGATGTCCACGCTTCCGCGTTTTACTAGACGTTCCTTTGTCAAAGTATACTGTAGAGGTTGGCTGGTCATCGTCTGGCTTGGTGTCCATTGACAAAGGAATTAACAGTGCTGGCATAGATTACGTTCCTTTATTTCCTGGATGCCTAGCGTATGGGCGAAAGGGGGAGTGATGGAAGGACATTAAATCAATTCAGAGAGAGAGAGAGAGAGAGAGAGAGAGAGAGAGAGAGATTGCGTGCGTGTAGTGTTGCAGAGTGAGTGTATGACAGCATGGTAATGACAGAATACCCCTGGGAGAGCGATGTTTCCCCGTCAGGAGAGAGAGAGAGAGAGAGAGAGAGAGGCGCGAAGAAGTATGTTGCTTCTCTTAATGAGAATGACAGTAGTGTTGCACAGAGAGAGAGTGAGAGAAGTATGTTGCTTTTCTTAATGAGAATGACAGTAGTGTTGTACACACACACAGAGAGAGAGAGAGAGAGAGAGAGATAGAAGAGAAATATTGCGTGTAGTGTTGCAGAGAGTGAGTGCATGACAGCATGGTAATAACAAAATACCCTGGGAGAATAATGCCCCGACAGGAGAGAGAGAGAGAGAGAGAGAGAGAGGCGAAGAGGTATGTTGTTTTTCTTAATAAGAGTGACAGTAGCGTTGCAGAGAGAGAGAGAGAGACCTTACCTTACCTTACAGACCTTATAGTTCGTTCGGGTTGCCCCAGGTCCCTCAGAGAGAGAGAGAGAGAGAGAGAGAGAGAGAGAGAGAGAGAGAGATGAGAAGTGTCGCAATAGTTGCACATGAAACAGACTCCTGGGAAACATTTTTGCACACATTCTAATGAGTCAAGGCATCTGGCAAAGCAAAGGACCTCCGAGATCGCATTTCACGACTTTCAGCTTCAGTCCTCGAGTTTAATGAGGATACAGCAAAGGTTGGGAATGAGCTCTGTTGATAAAAACGAAGAGTTTATTTACATATCTGCTTTCATAAGCGGACTCTGCAGGAGACGGACAGGTAGAAATTCAGTATGTTAGTTTTCGTGTTGGTTACGAGTTCGTCTGGCTAAAGAAATGCGCAGTTGTACGCAAGAGCTCTCTTGTTACTGAAGCACTACTACTAAAGGTTTTACTCGTGGCTTTAACTTATATTTGAATAAGTTGCGGGTCTGTCAATTTTCCAACGGCGGGTTTGTATGAATTTGCATCCTTATGGGTGAATGCAAGTTCCTTTGGCGAGAGAGTATGTGCAGTTGTACACAAGAGCCCTTGTTACTGAACTAATACTTTATGCTTTTACTTGTGGCGCCAACTTATATTTAAATAAGTTCCGCCTTTATGAATATTCCGCTGCGGTTTTGTGTCAATTTGCATCCATACGGTTGTTTACGAGTTCCTCTGGCGAGAGATTATGTGCGGCTGTACAGAAGAGCTCTTGTTACTGAAGTATTACTGAATGCTTTTACTTGTGGCGTTAACTTATTTTTGAGTAAGTTGCTGCTGTGTGTATTTTCAGCTGCGGATTTGTGTGAATATGCAGTACAGGTTTCTGTTTTCATCCGAATACCGTTAGTCCGCATTTTGAGAGCTTCTTACGTCTCCACCCAGATTAGCCTACCCGTGGATTATCCCTATAGTTTCTCGTCTTATGAAAAATTTATAAATAAGTCTAGTTTTCCAGCTGTACCACACACATACACACACAAACACGACTTTGGTACGGATTACAATGTACGTTAAGGTCATACTGTAAATGGGTAAACGCAAGGCCAAGAGAAAGAGAAGGTCTGCTCATTTCCCGCCAAATCCCCCTTGTAGGCGGAGCTTCGTCTACCTCCTTATTGCGTCAGCCCGTGAATTGCCGTAATGAGCAGGTACCTCTAAGATACGTCATCGCCTACGCAGTTAGTTACCCCGCGTGGGAGGCGACTCCACCCAGTTAGGTAGACCTTGTATCTCTTGGCCTCGGGTAAACGTACCTGAAATTACCTATAAATACTGGTATACATATGACCCTTGAGAATCGTTTTAAGTGTCTCTTGAAATCATCATAACCTAAAGATATCTTCAGCCTCTTTAACGCGAATCGACCTCTATGACCTACATTAAGCAGCCATTATAATTTAAAAAAGTTAAATAAATTGGAGAACACATATATTTAAGAAATTCACATGCAATATGGAGATAGTATCTACTCTGAAGAGGGAGCATGACATTCCGAAACTGTATGTGGTTTTTTTAAAATATATTTGTTCCCAAATTTTTGTTTTTTTTTCAAACGTCAAAGATCGATACTGATCTGTTATCGTTAGCCCTGTAATCCACTGAGGATGTCGTGCGATTGGAACTTCAAAAGTTCAAGCGAAAATGCATTGCATTACTACCCTAATACAATTCTCTTTTTATTTTAGTAATTCACTTAAACTTTTATCTATTTATCGATTAATTTGTTACTTGATATGTTGTTCTTTTTTAATAAACGAGCTCTTCTCTCTGAAGTTCACATTACCTTGTTACTTCTTTCTAATGAACATCATATTCTTTAGAAGCTTGAATTTCAAGTCAATGGCCCCTTTGGTGGGCTCGTTCCGTATGAATAGGGTTCATCTTCTGGATAATGACAATAACACTGCGTAAGATAACCATCATCACAAATTACAAATGATTCAGTCATCTTTCAGATCAGAGCAAAAACATTTAGAATGCTCCAGTTTAAAAAATTGCAAAGACTCAATCTTGTATAAAATCAGCAACCTAATGGAGCGGGAATAAAAAATAAATAAATAAAAACTCAAAATTTTTTAACTTAGAAAATAGTAAAACTAATTAAAAAACCAGAACTTATTTGAGAACTGAGATGAGAACTTCCCACAGGGATCAATCCCTAACTAATAACAATGTTAGTCGTGTGGTTTGTTCTAGTTCAGGCCAAGGTCAATACGCGTTCATTTAATTAAGAGTCAATAGACCATCGGTTGCTCTGTTCAGTGACCAGCGTTGGAAAGACTAGGGATGATTCGCCAGTCACTTTCTCCTCATGTCATGTCTTCTGCGTTGTAATTACGCTTCTAGTAATTAAGCCAATATCTTGAATACCGTTAATTATGGCCGGTTGATGACAGTTAAACTGCAAAGTCGAATAATGGGAAGTTTGCTAAGAAATTCACAATCTCGCGAAAAACAATATGTGTAATAAAAATCCACAATTATATGGTAAATATATTGCTATGTAAAATATATACATAGTGATATATTTACTATATAATTGTTGATTTTTATTACGTAAATGGGAAGTTTGTTAAGAAATGAAGGAAAATTGATAGACCTTGGTAATTTACCAACAGCAGTTATTAAGTTCGACTTTGGCCGTGGAACTTTGTCATATCGTGATCGTGAACATTAATTTTAATATGTTAAAGATTTTTAATATATTTCCTTCCACAAAGATGAAGGTTTCTTTATATTAGGGAACTTATTGTGTGAACTAAAATGGGAAAAAAGGAAATTTATACCATATTAATTTTATTGATTTTATTTATTTAATGTTTATTTACTTAGTTTGATTTTTCATTTTATTTACTTATTTACTTACCTATTTATTGTCTTATTACTGTAATGCAAGGCGATCAGAGAAATGGTGAAAATCTTTGTAGTAAAATTCAGATAGTACTATCTTTAGTTTAGCTAATAGCAAACCAAGTAAGCTCTTCAATATTTTGAATATTTTTGCCAATAAAAAACATATCAGTAAAAATACAGAGTTGTACTTTCAAAAGAAAACCCACCAACTATTTTTGTAAAGGTTTCTAAAGTAATCTCTAAACAGAACACCTTTCCCTACAATGCCTCACTAGATGAAATATTAAAATCCTTAAGCAGACTCAGTGGTGAATATTTCAGCTTCGGTGCTGAAGCATTAGAAACTGTCAGTGTATTTTTAGTTTTCTGTAAAAGAAAACTATTGTGCCGGCTTTGTCTGTCCGTCTGCACTTTATTCATCCGCAAATTTTTCTGTCCGCCCTCAGATCTTATGAACTACTGAGCCTAGAGAGATGCAAATTGGTATGTTGATCATCCACCTCCAATCATCAAACACCAAATTGGCCCTCTAGCCCCAGTAGTTTTTATTTTATTTGAGGTTAAAGTTAGCCATAATCGTGCTTCTGGCAACGACATAGGGTAGGCCACCACCGGGCCTTGGTTAAAGTTTCATGGGCCGCGGCTCATACAGCATTATACCAAGACCACCGAAAGATAAATCTATTTTCGGTGGCATTGATTATACGCTGTAGCGGATGTACAGAAAACTCGATTGCGCCGAAGACACTTCGACGCATTTTTTACTTGTTTTCTTTTAATTTGAAGATCTAAATGAAATAGTCAAAAGTTTACACTTCCGCTCTTGTTATTTAATCGGTAGGTTGTTGGTATGAATTGATTGGTTTTATATGTAAATTGTTGGTATGATTTAACTACTAACTTTAAACCATTCACCTCGTATTTTACTGAATTACTTATATTTTTATCTGTTTGAATATTAATTGACTGATTTAACTTTTTCCTTTTCTATATTTCCTTACTATCTTCTGTAGCTTCTTACAAATGAACATCGTATTCTTTGGAAGCTTGAATTTCAAGTAAGTGGCCTCTGTATGCTTGTTGCACGTGAATAGGGGTTTATCTTCTGGGTAATAATAATAATAATAATAATAATAATAATAATAATAATAAAAGGAAATGATAAAGTGTATGAATAAATCAACACCATAAAATCCTATAACCCAGATTAACACATGGGTAATATAATAATAATAATAATAATAATAATAATAATAATAATAATAATAATAATAATAATAATATAAAATTATAAAGTGTGTGAATAAATTCACAGCATAAAATCCTATAACCCAGATTAATACATTGATAGCAATAATAATAATAATAATAATAATAATAATAATATATTCTCTTGCTTCATCTATATTTAGCGTCGCATAAATATTGTTTTTCGAAATATTATTCCATAAGAGAATTATATCCAACGTATAAAGTCTGCTTCTAAACATGGTACTGTTTTTCCTAAACCATTTTATTATTTTGAATAATGATATATTAACCAGTATCAAACCCGGATCATGATTTTAACTGACCAAATGACGTACTTAATTTGCTTACTTGTGTCCAATTACATCTGCAAGTGAGCGCAAGACAGAAGTTCCCTTCAGAATTAATTGCTGTTATTCTCAGCATATCTCTTTCCAATATATCCTGTATACAGTATATACCAGAGATTTAACCCTCTCTAACAAGAGACATGTTCGTTAGCAGGGGATTGCAGAGACACAGGATTTAAGTAATTGTTGTGCCGGATCTGGGCTCTCCTTGTGTGCAACATGTGAACCCTATCAGCGTTTCATTTTGGGGCTGATATTGGTGAGTTTATCGCCAGGTAGAGTTTTTGAAAGTTGAAGGGATTTTCTTTATATATATATATATATATATATATATATATATATATATATATATATATATATATATAATATATATATATATATATATATATATATATATATATGTATATATATATATATATATATATATATATATATATATATATATATATAATGTAATTATAAATATATATATGTATAAATAAATATATATATATATATATATATATATATATATATATATATATATATATATATATATATATATATATATATATATATATAATATGGACCCATGGATTTTCCTATTCAGAATGATATTTCTGTGAAAGGATATTCCACCTAACAAGTAATACTTTTGTGCTTTTATGAGTGACCGCTGTTCCAGTGTTTAAAGGGAATTAATATTAAATTTTAACAGAACTCTGTGCCTATTTCTGTGCAGTTTAATGGCTTCTCTTTCATACTTTTCGCTTATGGGAAATATCGTAATTTATCTTTGTAGAGGCTTATTCCACCATTGTTTTAATATCATAGTTGCAGGATTTAACAACGGAAACATCTGGTCTATTTAGGCACAATACCTCATTCAGAGCTTCATTGATTTTATTCATGAATGCCCATGCCCCAAATTCAGAATAGCGATAATACTGACAGAACTATTTTCGGTTTTATTCTTAAGCTAAATATATTAGGAAAAATTTCTCAAGCTTAAACGTTTAATAAGATACAGGCTTCAATCCATGGCTTATGGAAGCAAAGGTATTTACTGTTATAAGAGCAACAAGCACAGAAGTAAAGTCCGGTATAATTGTGACAGAAATCATGTATTATTCACCGTTTGTAAATGCTTAATTGTGTTTGCTGTGTATATTTTGTCTGGAGATTTTATTTACACTTAGAAATATCTCCAATTCCACAGCTTGGTACTTTTGTTTAGTGTGTGTGTGAGTGTATTTATATATATATACATATAATATATATATATATATATATATATATATATATATATATATATATATATATATATATATATATATATATATATATATATATATATATATATATATATATATATATATATATATATATATATATATATATATATATATATATATATACACACACACACATGCATACATACATATACATGTGTGTGTGTATGTCCGCATAACGAAGTATTTTGTTTTAGAGCCATTGGCTACAGAGTGTGTTACGCTTTAATTCTAAACAATTACTTTGGAAAGAAGTTGACTGATCCATGAAATTAAAAAATAAATTGAAGTAAAGTTAATCTTAAATGATTTGACCTCGGTTACTGCAGTCATTATTTTGAAACTGTTGACTTATAGAAAGGATTACTTTCTTTTATGTATCACCTAAGGCCAAACTTTCTTTTTATTAGCTTTGCCTCGCTTGATTTCATGGTATGATCAAACACCAAAAATACCGATGGGTGTTAAAATAGTTTAGTTGTCCTAGAATTCCTTCAAATACGTTTTCTACAACTTTCCGTTTTCTTTCATTCTTCCTTTTTGACCATTGTTTTCATATGCTTTCCATCGTATTGTTGATTTGCAACGATATATTACTGAGCATCTGTGTAAGTCCGTACATTCTCTCTCTCTCTCTCTCTCTCTCTCTCTCTCTCTTTGTGGCTCGTTTGAGCTCCCCAGTAAAGCTCGGAAGAATCGTTCTTTTAAGACGTTATTAGTTGCCTTATAATAATCTCCGTAAATTCTGCGTGACGCCCCGGGGGCGTTTACTCAAGCGGTACCGGTACCGGTTGGTTCCCAGTCAAGTTTCCTAATTAGAATTTGTGCGAAATGCTTCCCTGGAGAGCGTCTCATAAACGGCCCATGCTTCTTGGTACTGAGTGCTCCCTTGGTCCCCGCTCCCTCCCCCTCTCCCACCCTACACGAAGGCGCTACCTCCTCCTCCTCCTCCTCCTCCTCCTCCTCCTCCTCAGTCTCTCCCGTTCGCTCTTATCTCATTTTGTTGCTTTCAATTTTTTGTCTAGCAATATCTTATAAGATGACAATCTGTATGAGTGTGTGTGTGTAAATCTTTTAGTATAATGAACCTGTTAATACATTTTAATTAATTTTAAGCACTGTTTGTAAATCTGTGCACTTGAAGTTTAAATCTAGGCAGTTTGAAGTTTGAGAAAATAACTCGATTATTTGCCCGGCAAAGTTTGCATTGAAGGAAGGGCGCACTGTCGCAGTCTTACAAGTTTCCGTCTGTACTTCAAGTTACTATTCTAAAATTGTCACATATTTCGTTTTCACTCAAATAGCCACATCACTAATATACAGACAGCCGTCACTACTAACTGAGAGTTATTTTTTCATAAAGAAGAGTAAAGGGTAAAATAACGAGTTCTCTAAACATGCGAGAATATGAATGACTGAAGTAATATTAAGGGTATTGTTTTGCTGTTTTTTTTTTGCGATCCTAAATATAAAGTAAAGGGTAAAAAAATAACGAGTTCTCTAAACATGCGAGAATATTGATAATTAAATTAATATTCGGGGTATTGCTTTTCCGTGTGTGTGTGTGTTTTTTGCGATGCTAAATAAAAAATAAAGGGTAAAATAACTAGTTCTTCAAACATGCGAGAATATGAATAACTTAAGCAATATTCAGGGTATTCTTTTGCTATTTTTTTTTGTGATGCTAAATAAATAGCAACGGGTGTGCAAGAGTCATTGCCTGTATAGTTTATGTAGCACGTCCAAAAAATATTAAAATAAATACAATTAATAAACTCAGTCGTAGTTCATCCTAACGAAGCCAGTCTTTCGTGAAAGCGAAAGTCTCGTCATTTCGTCGAAAATACAATATTTATTATTATTATTATTATTATTATTATTATTATTATTATTATTATTTGGTAGATGAAACCTATTCGTATGGAACAAGCCCACCAGTTAGTTAGTTATATCTTAGTTTAACCAGACCACTGAGCTGATTAACAGCTCTCCTAGGGCTGGCCCGAAGGATTAGACTTATTTTACGTGGCTAAGAACCGGTTGGTTACCTAGCAACGGGACCTACAGCTTATTGTGGAATCCGAACCACATTATAGCGAGAAATGAATTTCTATTACCAGAAATAAATTCCTCTAATTCTTCATTAGCCGGCCGGAGATTAGAACTCGGGCCTAGCGAGTGCTAGCCGACAACTCTACCGACTCATCCAACGAGGAACTACAAGCCCATCAAAGGGGCCACTGACCTGAAATTCAAGCTTCCAAAGAATATTAAGGTGTTCATTAGGAAGATTCAAGAGGAGGTAAAGTAAAATACAGAAAGAGATCATAAGATTGCATCAAACGTAGACACTGGTTGGGCGGTTGGACGATGATCTGGGGAATGAACTGATGAGATGAGCATTCCTTTGGAAATGACGGTGAATAGTAATAACACAAACGTTTGTGATTTACTGGAAAACGACATTGAACAAAAGATAACCTGAACGTTCGTTGTGATTCGCTGGAACATGACGATAAGTTAAGTATACCTTAGTTTAACCAGACCACTGAGCTGATTAACAGCTCTCCTAGGACTGGCCCGAAGGATTAGATTTATTTTACTTGGCTAAGAACCAGTTGGTTACCTAGCAACGGGACCTACAGCCTATTGTGGAATCCGAACCACATTATAACGAGAAATGAATTTCTATCACCTGAAATAAATTTCTCTAATTCATCATTCGCCGGTCGGAGAATCGAACGCTGGCCCAGCAGAGTGCTAACCGAGAACGATACCAACCCGTCCAATGAGGATCTAGGACCATGCCGATAAATGGTAACCCAAATGTTTTTCGTGATTCACGGAAAAATGAAATGTAATTTGCTGGAAAATGACAAGGAACGAAAGGTAACCTGAACGCTCGTTGTGATTTGCTGGAACATGACGGTAAATGATAACTCAAACGTTTGTCGTGGTTCACGGGAAAGTGACGATAAATAGCAGATAACCCAGACGTCTATTGTTGTTCACGGGAAAATGACGGAAAAATATGTAACCCAAATACATATTGTTTTAACTTTTGATGCTTTTTAGTGTTCTGTAAAATAAAACTATTGTGCCGGCTTTGACTGTCCGTCCGCACTTCTTCTGTCCGCCCTCAGATCTTAAAAACTACTGAGTGGGCTAGAGGGCTGCAAATTGGTATGTTGATCATCCACCCTCCAATCATCAAACTTACCAAATTGCAGCCATATAGCCTCTAGTAGTTTTTATTTTATTTAAGGATAAGTTAACCATGAACGTGCGTCTGGCAACGATAGGACAGGCCACCATCGGCGGTGGTTAAAGTTTCATGGGCCGCGGCTCATACAGCATTATAATGAGACCACCGAAAGATAGATGTATTTTCGGTGGCCTTGATTACACGTTGTACATTTCTTCGACGCAACTTCTACGTGTTTTTATATGTGATTTGTAATACTTAACAAAAAAATCATAATTTTGAAATTGAAATCCAGGTGGTGAAATGAAACGCGAATAAAAATCCCCACTTTTAAAAAGGGGGAAATCCTGGAGTCCAAAGGATTTTCTTCGACCCTAGCTCGAACATCCTCCTTTAGGAAAAGACTAAATTATTTCAGCGGTATCTTTCTGGGCTTTCACAGGCCATACCAATTAAAAAAGATTTAGCAGCTCAAATAACGACGCGCGGAGAATTCCTTTTCCACTGGAAATTCTCTGGAGGAAAGGAAGAGAGATGGAGATAAAACGGCGTCTCTTGTCAGAATTTACTTATACTTCTCTTTTTGATGTCCTTCCAATGATACCAGACCGAGTCTTGGAATTCGTTTTATTCTGGGATAATTGCTATTGTGACTTTATTTCCGTAGGGGTGTTAGTGCCATCAGTGCATCTCACGCGGTGCACTGTAGGCATTACTGAAGGCTGTTTGCAGCGGCCCTTCGGCCCTTAGCTGCAACCCTTTCATTCCTTTTGCTGTACCTCCGTTCATATTCTCTTTCTTCCATCTTCCTATCTAACCTCTTCCAGCAATGATTTCATAGCTCCGGTTACACCTTTCAGACCTTTTTACTCCCAGTCTCCCTTGCAGAGCTGAATAACCTCGTAGATCCCAGTGCTTGGCCTTTGGCCTAAATTCTATATTCCATTCCATTGTGAATTTTTTTCATAGGTCGTTACAGGTATATTAATATCTACAAGATCACATAAAAGCCATTCCATCCCATTGTGAACTTTTTCGTAAGTCGTTATTAATATACCATTAATATCTACAAGATCACATAAAACTGGGAAACTATCTCCAAATCAGCTTAGATATTATTTCTGTAAATGCAGAGCCCTCCAGTGACACTGAATTGAGAGAGAAAACGCCGCAGTTAATATTTAAATTTTTAATGGCTCTTGCAGATGGTAGCATTCCCTTACCATTTCCACCCGAGTTTGAATCTGTCTGTTAACATTAAATTTTGGGTAGAGCGTTGAATGGAAATTCATTTTTAGACTAAAATTGTGTGTTTTTAAAATTGACTTTTAATGTGAGATTTTGATGGGAATTAGATTTTTTTATGATATACACATACATATATATATTTTATATATACATATATATTTATTATATATATATATATATATATATATATATATATATATATATATATATATATATATATATATATATATATATATATATATATATATATAAAGGTTTACTGTGTTATTACTCCAGTATGAAAAGAAACTGACTAAGTTTGCATTTTCAGTCGAAAATCGGACGTCTTTAGTGTTCCCCAAGAGAGGCTATGTAAACTTAACAAGTGTATTTGGTGTAGGTACTGTGTACAGTTAGAAAAATATTATACTGACGTTAAACATCTTCATGCCAGTTTTTATTATAAAGTATATAAGCAATATTTGTTTTTAGATATACTACTTTTGTAATGTTGTACGAGTTTTATGTTTCTCTAGTTGTCTTAAACTTAATATTTCACATTAAAATATTGACTGTCTATTATGACAGAAATTTTAATTGATCACAAATTCTTGAAATATTATCAAACTTAATTGGTATAAGCCAAAGCTAGGATATACCATTTCAAAATCAAAGCAAGAATCAAGATGCAAAATATATTGATTCAAATTAAATACATCACACTTAGTTCCTTAAATTCTTGCGTTTTTTGTTAAGATATCCATTGTTGTTCAAAAGATGCAAAGCAAACGCAGTAAATTTAATTCTTAGAACTCTGAAGTCAAGACGCAAAATTAAATTTAGAGCCTCCGCGAAATTCTCAACTTAATTTTCCGCATCGAGATGCGAGGTATTTTTAACCGATATTGGAATGAAATCTCATAAATGAAGAATTTTTCTAAGTTAATTTTGCTCTTGGATTGTGGCACTTTCTTCAGGGTTGATGTTCATTGTTTATTTATTTATGAAAATAAAGGTCATGCAGTCTCAAAGTTTACGTTAGAAAAGGCTCTCTCTCTCTCTCTCTCTCTCTCTCTCTCTCTCTCTCTCTCTCTCTCTCTCTCTCTCTCTCTGTGAAAGAATCCAACTTTGCACATGGATTGTGGGACTTTCTGCTGGGTTGCTATTCAGTGTTTATTTATGAAAATAAAGGTCATGCAATCTCAAAGTTTACATTAGAAATCTCTCTCTCTCTCTCTCTCTCTCTCTCTCTCTCTCTCTCTCTCTCTCTCTCTCTCTCTCTCTCTCTCTCTCTCTCAGTAAGTGAAAGAATCCATTCCTGAAAGTTAAAACGTTTCAGTAATTTCATGGAGTACCAGAAAGCGATCCACTTGTCAGACATTATTATTGTACTGGTGTTTAGTTGCGTTTTCTTTAGTTTATCCATTTCCGTTCCCCGTGAATTCAGTTTACTTTAGTCGTCATCTCTCTCTCTTTCTCTCTCTTCCCCCCTATATAGATGGGACAGAATGGATACTGCCTCCACCCTCTCTCTCTCTCTCTCTCTCTCTCTCTCTCTCTCTCTCTCTCTCTCTCTCTCCTCATATATAGATGGGACAGGATGGCGACTGCCCCACTCTCTCTCTCTCTCTCTCTCTCTCTCTCTCTCTCTCTCTCTCTCTCTCTCTCTCTCTCTCTCCTTCCTATATACATGGGACAGAATGGAGACTTACCTACGATAGGTGGGGGCAGGACTATTCTAAAGTGAGTGAGAATACAGAAAAATTATGAAAGAGTATGAATAGAGAAGGTGGGAAGACTCACCTGCTAGTTTGACAGTTAATTCAAGCGGAGTAAATTTCAGTCACGCACTGGTAAATAAAACAAAGAAAATAATAGAATCACTATAATTTTGAAGCTGAATCTCTTTTGTGTTTTGAATCCAAAGATGCCGAGGGAGAACTAAGCCATAGAATATGTAAAACCCGTCTTATGCTAGACGATATGAATCAGTCTTTTATCTTTCTCTCAAGACGAATATCAGATTGAGCAACGCCATTTTCTTCCCCTCTCATTAAACAGTGCCTGGCGACCCGGAGGCGTTTTGTGGGGTGGGGGTGGGGAGGGGCTCGTAGATACCGGTGGTGGTAGCGGTTCCTCGTCAAGTTTCCTAATTAGAATTTGCGCGAAATGTTTCCCCCGGGAATATTTCATATGCGGCATTGCTTCCTTGCAGGGGGAACATCTCTCTCTCTCTCTCTCTCTCTCTCTCTCTCTCTCTCTCTCTCTCTCTCTCTCTCTCTCTCTCTTCCTATTCCTCTTTTGACTATCTTTTACAGCTCTCCTGTCTAGTGTATATATATATATATATATATATATATATATATATATATATATATATATATATATATATATATATATATATATATATATATATATATATATATATATATATATATATTATCTTTATACTGTATCTTTATGGATTTTCGTTATGGTCGATATTTGGTAAAACAGTCCTCTAGATATTGGAATTGTCTCTTGGTTTGTGCTTGCGTTTGGGGTTGCTTCCAAAAGCTTCTTTCCGTTGTTCGTTCTGCTTTGTTTAAATGATCAAATCCAAGTTCCCTTTTACTGTGTTTTTAAATAAATATTTATTATTTCTCTCTCTCTGCTTCCCTCCTCCAAGATGGGAATTAATAGACATAGTTGCCTACGCTGAGCGAGAGAAGGACTAATGTAAAGTATGAAGGCATAAAGAAAAATTAGATCAGATTATAAAGGGGAAAATAGACCCATTTGCCCTTGCAAGCACTGAAGCACTGCTTTCAGTCAACCTTGCCCTGCTCTTGTCCTGCAACCCTAAACGAATGCTGAGAAAGAAACAGCAGCCCTTGGAATAATTAAAATAAATAAATAGAAATAAATCACACCAAAGCTAAATCTATTTGCTTTGGGACTTGAAATATACTGAGGGGAAAAAGTATACCTAAGTTTTACCAGACCACTGAGCTGATTAACAGCTCTCCTAAAGAGGGCTGGCCCGAAGGATTAGACTTATTTTACGTGGCTGAGAACCAATTGGTTACCTAGCAACGGGACCTACTACTTGAGGGAAAACTTAAGGCACAGTAAAGTTAATAGATGTTATATGTTTTGTCTTATCCTGGCCACCGTAATTTTCTTCATTTCTCATCAAATACTTTGGGGCCAACCGGAGGCGTTTTCAGGGGAACCCGAGCGGTACCGGTTGGTTCCTAGTCAAGTTTTCTAATTAGAATTTGCGAGAAATCCTTCTCCAGGGATTATTTTATGTGCAGCATTAGTTCTCTCTCTCTCTCTCTCTCTCTCTCTCTCTCTCTCTCTATTCCTTTTTCGTTTCCCTCCATGAGGTAGTCCTCACCCCCACCTCAGTGAGATAATCATTATCCCTCATCAGTGAGGCAGTCCTCAAGACCACCTTAAAGAGGTAATCCTCACTGTACCTCAGTGAGGTAATCCCTACCACTCCTCAATGAGGTGATTCTCAATACCACCTCAAAGAGGTAATCCTTACCCCCAGTTCAGTGAGGTAATCCTCACTCCCACCTTGATGAGGTAATGGTCTCCCCCAGCTCAATGAGGTAATCCTCACTCCTACCTCAATGAGGCTATCCTCATTCCCACCTCATTGAGGCAATCCTGACCCCACCTCAATGAAGGACTCTTTTGTTTGACAAAGATATCTTATAAAATCTCTTCGGAAAAAATCTTTTTTTTATTTTCATTGAATGTTAATAAATTAGATTATTGGAGGAACTGGCCATCATTGGTACTTACTTGCTCAAATCACTAATATACAGTGCATGTGTTTTTATGCAGATATTTACTGTAGTGGTTTAAAGGAAGTCGTGATAAGAAAGATATTTTTTTCTTATACCAAATGAAATTCAAATTAAATTGTTTTGTCTTAATAAATTCAAATTAAATTGTTTTTGTCTTATAAATTTATATAGAAGTATTGGTTTGAATGATACATTATCAGCAGTTAGGCTGATCTGATGACTATTGTATATAGTTATTCAAAAGAGTATTAGTATAATGTTTTATAATATAGACCTTTTTTCTTATACCAGATGAAATTCAAATGTAAATTATTTCAGCTTATGTATATAGGAATATTGGTATTAAATATTATATTTTTAGCAATTAGGATAATCTGCTGAGCATTATTTATAGTTATTCGGATGATTGTAGTATAATATAATGTAATATAATGTATAATATATTATAATAATGATACAATATAGTTAGTAAACATAATATAAAATAAATATAATGTAATTTGATATATATACCGTATATATATATATATATATATATATATATATATATATATATATATATATATATATATATATATATATATATATATATATATATGGTATAATATAAAATGTAACAAGTAAAAAAGGTATACATTAGAACTTATACATACTATGTAGGCTACAACATATCCTGCATGCCTTCAACCTGCAATGTTGCGAAACACACACGGCTAACATACCGTTCCAGTAACGTAACAGACCTGTCGCAATGGCCGCAACATCACTGTTGTTATTTACAACACTGTGCTAACGAAGGCAGTCTTTTGTGAGGAGGAAAGCCTCGTTATATTTGCGGGGAAATATATATATATATATATATATATATATATATATATATATATATATATATATATATATATATATATATATATATATATAAATAAATTTCTATATATATAGTTTCAAGGCGTTCTCCGTCTCTGTTGGATAAAACTTGTTTGTATCGAATTGAGACTCAGCAAAGCCAGGAAATCATCAACACACAATCACGTGGGGAAATAAATTTCTGACTCACGGGGTGGGGTGTGGAGGTTAGGGGGTTGGGAGGAAGAGGGAGCGGGGGGAGCTATTCGGGGTATAAGGCCGAGTAAATGAGCTTTTAAGGATAGGTTTCGTTAATGCAATTAGGACTGATAGAGAACCCGGTATTAATTTTAAATATTAATTTGTTTTAGAAGTTCACATTTACGAAGGATGGAATTGCACGTTGAAATTGACGTCATGCAATCAATCAACCGTTATTGTTAGAAATAGCGAATGATTTTCTCATTGCTTGACTTCAAATAAGGAAGATGTGCTTTTGTTCAAGATGAAATTTATTTTCATGTCTGTGTAACTTGATGTTGCATAAGTCTCTTTTTCGAGATTATCTTTAACGGAAATTCTACTCTTCTAATAACTGAATATTTTCTAAATTTTTAATAACTTTGCTCATGCCAGTACACTTAAATTTAGGTATCAGTCGTCATTTTCTAATTAGAGATGGACTTATTCCTCATCATTCATCACCATACCTCATTATTCTGGGAAATATACGATCAGTTAGCAGATCCTTTGTGTTATGCTGGTCCGCTGGTGTAGTGGTTAGTGTTGTGGCATGCCACTCAGATGTCGCGGGTTTGCGTTTCCCCCGGGGCGTTTAAAAATCACTGCCTCTGTATCGTGATCAGTTACTGCTGCAGTGTGGGGTCTGCAGTGGGAGGTTGAAACCAACATTCTTTAGAAGCCTGAATTTCAGGTCAGTGGCCCCTTTGGTGCGCTTGTTCCATGTGAATAGGTTTCATCTAGTGGAATAATAATAATAATAATAATAATAATAATAATAATAATAATAATAATAATAAAGAAATGAAAAAGTGAATTTCTTAACATACTGAAAGATTTTCACCAATTACTGAAAAAAGATAATTTGCTAGCCATTACTCTAATCAAAATTTTAACAGTTGCTAAAAACAAAGTATTTTGTAACACCGAAAACTGGATTTGAAAAATAAATTTGGTCGGCCATCACATAAAAAAAAAAATTATTTCTGTCAGACGTTCTTGAAAAGATAATTGACGATACAATACTGGAAGTGGGTTTGTTATCGATTAATAAATTGTTGCTTTGTGCGAACGCTTTTTCTGAGTGACAGATACAATATCCATCTATCAGGCGTAAAATTATTCAGTGGTGAAATACTCACTGGCGGGCGAAAGAGCTTTGATTGACACAGAATTATAGTTATGTGTAGAGAATGAGGTCAGTTGGAAAAATTTGGTTTCCTGAGTCTGAGAATTACTTGTAAAGGGCTTGGAACTGGTCTATAACTGCGGATTTCAATAGCATTTTTTTTAAATACTTTGAAGTACAAGCTAGGAAGTTTATAGAAAATCGGTGATAATCGATAACTGGTTATTTTACAATAGCATTTTTTCATTTAATTTGAAATACAAGCTAGGGAATTTATAAGAAATCGGTGATAATCGATAACTGGGGATTTTAAAATAGCATTTTTTTTTCATTTAATGTGAGATACAAGGTAGGAAGTTTATAGGAAATCGGTGATAATCGATAATTGGGGATTTCAATAGCATTTTTTTAATACAATGAAACACAAGCTAGGAAGTTTATAGGAAATCGATGATAATCGATAATTGGGGATTTCAATAGCATTATTTTTAATACAGTGAAATACAAGGTAGGAAGTTTATAGGATATCGGTGATAATCGATAATTGGGGATTTCAATAGCATACTTTTTAATACAATGAAACACAAGCTAGGAAGTTTATAGGAAATCGATGATAATCGATAATTGGGGATTTCAATAGCATTATTTTTAATACAGTGAAATACAAGGTAGGAAGTTTATAGGAAATCGGTGATAATCGATAACTGGGGATTTTCCTGTACTTTGAAATCAAGCTAGAGAGTTTATAATAAGTCGGTGGTAATAACTAACTGGGATTTTTTAGTAGCCATTTTTTCTTTACTTGTGAAATGTAAGAGGCAAAGTTTATACGGATTTGGTGAAAATCGATAACTGGCATTTTTTCAACAGCCTTTATTCCTATACAAATACAAACCTTCGTTTAGGATTTAGGATATTCATGTTATATATGTATATATTACACACACAGACAATGTATATGTTTATGTACTGTATATATATATATATATATATATATATATATATATATATATATATATATATATATATATATATATATATATATATACACACATATATATATATATATATATATATATATATATATATATATATATATATATATATATATATATATATATAATACTGTGTATATATGTGTGTGTACACTAATGTACATACCCTTTTTTTCTCAATAAAATGGTCTTTTGTCCGTTTTTGCCAAAACGATTAACCTTTGTTGTAGGTACTTTTCTTATGGAAAATTGATGAAGTAGGAGAAACCTCGTTAATTTTTCAAAGGTTTATATCAGTATCGACATTCGTTTCAGAATTATTCACTTAATATTTGTACTTGTGTATGATATGAAGTCAGGCAGCTGAATTCCATATATAAACTAGTTTTCGCTATAAAAATTCTGATTTGTTGTACTTAGAAAATTAAATGAGATTGTATATCATGATCTAAATTACTGTAACCACGTTAAATAGCTTACGTTATGGTTTTAATTGAACTTGAAATAAATTAGTTAAAGTTAAAGTCCTCCTGGGCCTTTGTAGCCTCATAGGGCAGGTGCTGATCTCCTGTTTCTTAGGCCAACAGCCAGGTTGGGAGGGGGTGGCAGGTCCCAATGCCTATGACACGTGGCCAGTGTGTCGCTAGGCCCACTGTTTAATTCCCCATCCCGAAGGCTGGTACCTATTCTCCTACTGAACTCTCGGGTTTTTTCGGACCGTTAGGTTGACGGGCTGCCGGATTTTTGAAGTGGCGCAATCCGAGCCATCAGTGAGTGGCGGGATTTGAACCCCGGCCCTTAAACAGGTAAAATAATTACCAGCTTTGGTATGTTTATTATCACTTGTTTTATCGAACTGTTATTCCTAATAAGAATAACAATCGGATACCTTATCTCAAAGATATTGAAAGGAATTCTGCTGTTTGAATTAGTGTGTTTGAAATTATTATCCATCGTCATAGTGAAACTAAACATAAATTCTCTGAATTAGTATTCTTGATAACATAATCCAACCCATACTCTTAGGAGTTATTATCCTTATTCATAATGAAATGAAATCTGCAGCACGGTCTAAGAGCCTTTGAAACCTCTCCCACACTCCCCCCAGCCCCAGGGAAATCAGGAAATACAAAGCAACAAGGTTCCACTTCCGGCACCTTTCAAATTTGTTTTGTATGTATGTTTTTTTGCAGATTAATTTAAGAAAAATCTTCGACGCTTTGATGTTTAGCTAGTGATATAATAATAATAATTATTATTATTGATTATTGATTATAGGGCAGTTATTACGTGATCTTACCCCGACGCCAACTTTATAATTAAATTCTACTGATCAAGCCAAAATTTTTTAGTGAAGCATGTTTTCGAGAAGGGCCCTCCTTCCTAAGTATTATTATTATTATTATTATTATTATTATTATTATTATTATTATTATTATTATTATTATTATTATTATTATTATTATTGTTGTTGTTGTTGTTGTTGTGGTAATACAGTTACACGTATAGAGATGTTTAATGTTTTTCATTATTATTATTATTATTATTATTATTATTATTATTTATTATTATTATTATTATTACTTATTACAAGATTTTATTCATCTCGGGATAAAAATGAATTGGTTTTTTTATGAGTCCATTTTACACCTGAAATGCACTTCCATGCTGCCTGCACCAACATTAGTATGCCAGCTGGTGGAAATTAATTATCTGAATTTTGCTTTTCAATTAAGTCTTTCCCTAAGCAGAAACCAGCGACGCAAATTCTCAGTCAGTCTGCAACATAACAAGTATTCTGGTTCATTAAGATACAGTCAAGCTAGACATTACATGCATAATGAACCAGAACTTGTATTTGATGACTGGGAATTATATATTATTCTGTAAAGTACTGTATTCCTTTCTGTTTCCCTCCAAGCAATCTGACCCGGCAGTTTTTGGAAGGCGACTGGCTGTGACCTCACCGGAGATGATAGGTGACACGCACATGCATCGTTGCATGAGTAACTACGTGCAATTTCATGCCTGGTCAATATATAATATCGTGTGCCTTCGCGTGCTTTATCAAAGTAAGATGTCAGCGTATGCTGTATGCCCTTCGGTTTTTCAATTATTTTTATGGCCCCGAGGGAAATATTTCATTGCCGAAGGTAACTGAAATATAAAACAGTTCAGTGAAACCCATATGGGTTTTGGAGGACTAGAATAAATTTTAATTTTGCAGTTGTCTATATGGACGCTTAGGCTTTTAATTTTGTAATTGCAGTGCATAACGTACCATAAAATATTACACCATAACACTCTCCTTTATTGTACAGCTACGCACAGAACATCAAAGGTCAACACATTAAATCATAGATTAGCCAAGGGGTGTTCAGTTCGATACAGAACATCACAGGTCAGCTCAGAACAGTGCAATAGAGCACAGGTTAGCACAGCACAATGCAGAACATCACAGCTCAGTACAGAATAATGCTCCATAGTACAGATCAGTACAACTCAGTACAGAACATCACAGCTCGTCAGAAAACAGTGCACCACAGCACAAATCAGTAAGACTCAGTACAGAACACCACGGCTCAACATAGAATAATAGAACTAAGCATTCGACAGTGTACTGCAGTACAAAACATCACAACTCAGAACAGAATAGTACAACTCAGCATAGAACAATACAACTCTGCCCAGATAATTACAGCTCAGCACAGAACAGTACAACCGAATACAGATCAGTACACCACAGTACAGAACATCGCAGCTCAGAACAGAACAGTACAAATTAGCTCGGAGCAGTACAACTCAACACAGAACAATACAATTCTACACAGAACATCTCGGATCAGAACAGAACAGTGTAATATAGCACAGATCCGTACATCCCACTACAGAACATCACAACTCGGTACAGAACAGTATAACTGCCCAGAACATCACAGTTCAACACAGAACCACCAAGCTCAGAACAGAACACGTAAGAGTGACAAGAACTCACCAAAACGGTTTGCAATATTGAAGGACACGAACCAAACGAATTTTTGTCGTACACCCATTACGGCAGAAGCAACAAAGGACAGGCAAGCCAACGAAATCACAAAAAAAAGAAGAAAAATGACAAAAAAAAAAACGTTATCCAACGGGGGTGAAAAAACCGGTACGACTTTCGAAGCAGCGGCATCAGAGCAACGCGAAATGCGAGCCCGTGTAATTAGGAAAGAAATTATCAATACACTCCGGCGTCCGGTTGACCTGGTTAAGTGCAGATAATGACGCCGAAAATAGCAGCAAGGGCAGCCCCCCCAAACCCCACCCCCTTGGAAAACGCCATATTGCGCAAAGGGCAGTTCAGACGACACGGGGAAATAACCGCCGGTGGCGATATTGGCTTGAGATTGCGAGCGAGACAGGGAGCAGTGGCAGAGGGTCAGTCACTCCGGAGTTTGTTAATTGAAACTACAAAGCGACTCGCTTCGCAGAGCGAAGGTAAAAAATATCCAGGTTTTTTTTTTTTTTATAGGCGTCTCCTTTCCATAGGAGTTGTTGTTCGGTTGTCGTAGGTGATGGGAATTCGATGATAAGAATGTGAATTTCTCTTCAAGATGGGAAGTGTGATGTTGCTTTATGTACATATGTATGTATGTATGTATACACAAATGAAATACTAAATTGTAAGGTGAATTGTTAGGGTAGTGGTTCTCAACCTTTTTTGGCCCATGCACCCTTTCACCATATGTCAGAATGTCATCCCCTCCCAAAATTGTCTGCCTCAAAAATTGCATTCCAAATAATGTGCAACAAGATACTAACACAAACACACAAGCTATCCGAGAGAAAGCCCAGCGTGGCATCTCGGTAGTGCGGACCGATGCGCACTGCGTTTTGTGTGGTCTTAGAGCCAGTTTGAGCCTGCCAGTCTGTGGTCATAATCACCCCCTGAAATTCTGAAATTCCCCCTTGGTCGAGAACCAGTGGCCTAGGGTAATCAAGCATTACATCTCCGCTTGAACTTTATGGGCTCTGTTATTAACTCTGTTATTAAGTCAGCTGCACCGACGATCAAACTATAGATAACTGTTTTGCCAGGTCGCTCAATCCTAATATTGCGTAATTAACGTGTTTAGGAATAAGACCTCACACCCAGTACAATCGTTATCTTGCAATTACATTCAATTACATCCAGTGAAGGCATAAGTTCGTCACTGAATTACCTCATCGAGGAGGTAATCATGGTTGAATAACCTCATTTGTCCGCTCTTCCGTGATTTAAAGGGCGAATAGTGACGCCTTGGCAGTGAGTGAACTCCGAAAAGCTTGTAATAATTAGCTGTAATTTTACGGGAATGTCAATTGTGCCATTGAAAAGAACGCAATTCTGTCTTTGCCTTAATTTCCCCGTTATGGAAACGCGTCAAAATTGTGTCGGGTCTGATGAAAGGGTGCTGGACTAATTTTGTCAGTAGATTGTGAATAAAAGGAAGGAACAGAAGTAATATGAGAGAGAGAGAGAGAGAGAGAGAGAGAGAGAGAGAGAGAGAGAGAGAGAGAGAGAGAGAGAAAGCAACTCAAGTATCCGGATAATAGAAGGGCAGAATTGGTATCGTATACGAAATTTTTTACGTGAAATAAAAGGATGTGTGTTAAATGCAATTTCTTCTCCATCAGTACTCTTGACGTACTAAAGTTTACCATAGTTTGTTTTGGGAAAATGTCATACCTGTATATTACACTTTTAATGTACACACACACACATATTTATAAACTTTATCACTTACACAATTGTTTTGTGCATTAATACAATTAATAACAGGACCTCATTTACACTGGATGGTATCTAGATACCTCCCAATTCAAATGAGGTCCTGTTATTAATTGTGTATATATATATATATATATATATATATATATATATATATATATATATATATATATATATATATATTGAAAAACCACTTGTTCTATTTTTTAGTATTTCAAGATGTTTATCACATTTTCTTTTTATTGGTGGGGTATAAAATGTTTAATCAAGGAATTTATTAAAATTCCTGTGTGAAGGAAGGGATGCCATTAATTATATTTTGGCTGCAGAAGAGTCTTATATGTGCCAAACAGCATTTTCTATTTTCAGAAAGTTAAAAATATTGATAATATTAAGTGTCAAAAGGTAGTTCCTTAGTGTCAAAAGGCAATTACTACTTTTCAGAACATTGAAAATATTCACAATATTAAAAACAGCAAATTCGCGGAGCTTCCCCAAATAAAGCGGACGTCGGCTCTATCCGTCAGCAGTCGCCTCTACTGTTATTTTATCATTTGTTCGAGTGCTTCCTCTGCCGTCACTTCCAATTGCCTCCCCTCCGGCAGACTACTCTATTAACTCCATCACTCGATTAGCGCGTACTCAAAATGATTCGGAGGTGGCGACCTTTTGGTTTTGTGACGTCAGGTTTTTTTCTCTTTTTTTTTTTTTTTTTTTTTTCGTTTCTCTCTGTGCTTCTTGTAATCTCTCTCTTTTCTAACTGATGAACTAGTTTTGCTTGCATTGTTTTTAGTGAATATAGAGAAGAGAGAGAGAGAGAGATTTTCTGTGTAACATATTACAAATTATAGGATCGTCTCTCTCTCTCTCTCTCTCTCTCTCTCTCTCTCTCTCTCTCTCTCTCTCTCTAGTTTTGCTTGCACTGTTTTTAGTGAAGATAAAGAGAGAGAGAGAGAGATTTTTCCGTATAACATATTACAAATTATAGGATCGTCCACAAGCCACTTCAAAAAGTACAGAAATGCTTTGTGGACGATCCTGTAATTTGTAATATGTAATACAGAAATCTCTCTCTCTCTCTCTCTCTCTCTCTCTCTCTCTCTCTCTCTCTCTCTCTCTCTCTCTTCTACCTAGTTTTGCTTTCATCGCTTTTAGTGAGAGAGAGAGAGAGAGAGAGAGAGAGAGAGAGAGATTTTTCTGTACCACATATTACAGATTACAGGATCGTTCACAAAGCATTTCATCAGCACTGCAATTGAGTGACGTCTGTGAATTAATAACTGATTGGATAATCATTGCTCTGATTACGAGGGAGTGGAATGAAATAATAAATTAACGAAAAAAATGATCGAGGTTATTGGATTTGATCTGAGTAAATAAGCAAAGAAAAAATTCAATTAAGATAAAACTCAGGGGAACGAGCACTGCTTTAATGAAGCCGATAAGAAGAGCGAAAGAAGACTGTTGTAAATAAATAGTTTTCTCGCGGATAATAACTCAGAATTTTATCGTAATTTCGTTCGTTACATCTTTTTCCCAATATATTTTTTCGTGCGCAATAATGTCCTATTATTTTTGTCTACAGTAATGTGATTTTTTGTATAAATATGGGTTCGAATGTGCACTAAATAAAAAAAAGGATATTTTTCATCTGTGAATTTTTGGTAGTGTGCTCACATTGGCATTGAATATTTCCAATTTTAAAAGTAACAATTGAAAAGCTACCTATTTTTACTTACTGGATACCTGTTAAATTCATTTACTTACACCTATGAGGTCATTCAGCGCTGAAAATGAAATTGATAGTAGGTAGGTTTGAAAGGTGTAACAGGAGGTAAACCTCGCAGTTGCACTTTGAAATAATTGTTAGGAGAGGGTGGATAACAAGATGGAGGAAAGATATGAATGGAGGTACAGTGAAAGGAACGAAAGGGGTTGCAGCTGGGGGCCGAAGGGACGCTGCGAAGAACCTTAAGTAATTTTTTATTATAATTAAAGTAGTTTAACCAGAACCTTTAGTAATGCCTACAGTGCATCCCGTAAGGTGCACTGACGGCACTAAACCCCGGCCCCCCGGTTGTGTGGGAGTGGTTGGAGAGAGAGGTGGGAAAAGGGGAAGCGGGAATTGAGCTAAAATAGAATATTAAACCGAATTTTTGGAAGTCCTTCGCCGGCATTTGATGAGAACAATATTCGTCGGCCGTGATTCATAATGATGGCAGCGAGGTTACGGCGCGGGTTGCAGATTGCAAGGATATAAAGATTGGGAGAAAGATTAGAATGCTTTGATTGGAATGGATTTTTTCCCCTTTTTTTTCTGCGTGGAAGAATCCATTATTATGAGGTGATGAGGTTTCGGATATTTTCACCGGTGTATGTGGAACCGAAAATGTCATTGCACTTTGTGTGTGTGTGTGTTTTTTATTTATTTATTTATTTATTTATTTATTTATTTATTTATTTATTTATTTTTTTAGGCTTAGGTCATAATAGAACTGCAAGCTGAGAATCATGAAACGAGGTTTGTTTTCGAAGAAAATGTTTCACTGTTAAGTCTCGGGAAATTGAATTTCACCCATTTTGATGTGCACGAGTTGTAGAATGATGAAAATCATAACAATTATTTGTTGCCAGAAAGTGTTTGTTTATAGAAAGTATATATAATATATATATATAGTTTATAGAAAGTATATATATATATTTTATATATATATGTATTATGTATGTATGTATATGTACAAATATATATGTATGTGTGTGTGTATCAGTAGGAGGAAAGAACTAAATATTAATGTGCAAGTAAGCATTAAAGAAATTTCGGAAAAGGTATAAACTTTAATTTTAGGGCCATTAAGTAAGATAACATGTACCAACCAACAGTTTGTCTTAGAGTATCTGTGATCACGCAGGCACAGAAAATATTTAAGGGCAATGTTTAGTATTACAAATAGAACGAATAAGAAAGAGATACTATTTAAAACAAATGCGCAAATTAACAAGAACTAAATTATTATTTCCCCCCGGACATTATCAAGGTCACTGTATTCTTAATCGTATTATCGTAGCGAAAGAGAATCGCTGTTTTCGTTCTACATTATACATTAACTTGCATTTGACCTTTCAAAAGTCCATGTTTTCATTTCAACATTATATGGAGCTTGCATTTCATTTTCGTTTCAACATTATATGTAACTTGCATTTCAGTTTCTTTTCTACATTATAGGTAACTTGCATTTCATTTTCATTTTCATTTCAACATTATATGTAGCTTGCATTTCATTTTCATTTCAACATTATATGTAGCTTGCATTTCATTTTCATTTCAACATTATATGTAACTTTCATTTCTTTTTCATTTCAACATTATATGTAACTTGCATTTCATTTTCATTTCAACATTATATGTAACTTGCATTTCATTTTCAGTTCAACATTATATGTGTCTTGCATATTACATTTCAAAGCCTTTTTTTCAGTTCAATATTATATGTAACTTGCATTTCATTTTCATTTCAACATTTATGTAACTTGCATTTTATCTTTCAAAGCCTTTTTTTCAGTTCAATATTGTATGTAACTTGCATTTCACTTTCATTTCCACATTATATGTGACTTGCATTTCATTTTCATTTCAACATTTATGTAACTTGCATTTCATTTTCATTTCAACATTTATGTAACTTGCATTTTACCTTTCAAAGCCTTTTATTTTTCAATTCAACAGTATATGTAACTTGCATTTTACCTTTCAAAGCCTTTTTTTTTAATTGAACAGTATATGTAACGTGAATTTTACCTTTCAAAGCCTTTTTTTTCAATTCAACAGTATATGTAACTTGAATTTTACCTTTCAAAAGCCCTTGAAATAAAAAATTATCCCTTGCATTACTATGTTAAACAGAGCACCTATGCAGAATATCCATTTCGGAATGACTGGCAGGCGAGAGAGAATAATGTTTCAATTATGGAAAAGAATCCGCCATACCTCATTCCATACTTAACTGGTGAGAGGTCTCTCCAATTGACATGAGACACTTCAGACTATGTGACGGTCTGCGAGGACGTTCACGGTACGTTACGGTAATTACCATCTGCTAATTAAATCGTTCAATATTTATAGCAAGTCCGGAACCCCTCCTGGAGTGTAAACTGCCTTCACATTGTTTCGCGGTGCAGTCCTTTTAATGGTGGTGTATGCTTGTGTTTACAATGTTTGTTTACAGTGTGTGTTTACAGTGCATGTTTTTGCAATGTGTGTTTATAATATGGCTTACAATGAATGTTTTTTACAGTGTGTTTACAATGCATTTTTACAATGTGTGTTTACAATGCGTGTTTACAGTGTTTGCAATGCGTGTTTACAATGCATTGTTACAATGCGTGTTTACAATGCATTTTTACAATGCGTGGTTACAATGTATCAGTACAATGAATGCTTATAATGTGATCGGTCGTTCTATGGGGTTGGGATGAATTGTGATTTCGTAATTTCTCATTATGCATTTTTTTCTTTGCTTTTAAAACACTGCGTTTTATAGAGGCTATAGATAGATAGCTGTTTACATGTTCATAATTACAGGAAGAAATGCATGTATGACTATAATTATAGAAAGCTATGAAGCTATGTATTATGTATATTTTCTGTTGTATTTGTATAATATATATGTGTGTATACAGTATAGTTACACACACACACACACACACACACACACACATATATATATATATATATATATATATATATATATATATATATATATGATGATTAAAAAGCCACAATAATATAATTGATAAATTGTATATTTTAAGACATAAAAATATACAAGAAATGGGATAAAAACGAGGAGCTTTCGACCGTTTGCTGTAACGGTCCTCTTCAGCCAGCTGGCTGAAGAGGACTGTTGCGCAAACGGTCGAAAGCTCCTCGTTTTTATCCCATTTCTTGTATATTTTTATGTCTTAAAATATACAATTTATCAATTATATTATTGTGGCTTTTTAATCATCATTTTTCGATCACAATATAGTGATGTCCACAGTTATATATATATATATATATATATATATATATATATATATATATATATATATATATATATATATATATATATATATATGTGTGTGTGTACAGTATATATGTGTAACTATACTGTATATATACTGCATATATAATACATATACACGTGTGTGTGTGCGTGTGTGTATTCCGTTCAGCGTGTTAAGGGATGGACCCTCTCTGAAATACAATATTTAATACAAGATATCAAACAAAGGAAAAATGTATCATGAATTTTATCCAACATTTCTTCACGTTCCTTGCGGATGAATTAACGATATGCAAATTAGACAGACCTCCTCCTTGAATTACAGCCACTGCTTTCACTGTCAGCTTGGAGAACAGTTTCATATTATATTCTCTTTAGCAGCAAATGAACAGATGTGTGATGTTACTAAGAGCTATCTATTTGTTTAGTTAGAAAATGAGAAACAGAAGCCCGGTCACAATATTTTTTTTTTTTTTTTAGTTTTCTGGACAGGAAAACTATTGTGCCGGCTTTATCTGTCCGTCCGCACTTTTTCTGTCCGCCCTCAGATCTTATAAACTACCGAGGCTAGAGGGCTGCAAATTGGTATCTTGATCATCCACCCTCCAATCATCAAACGTACCAAATTGTAGCCCTCTAGCCTCATAGTTTTGATGTTATTTAAGGTTAAAGCTGGCCATAATCGTCCATCTGGCAACGATATAGGACAGGCCGCCACCTGCCCGTGGTTCAAGTTTCATGGGCCGCGGCTCATACAGCATTATACCGAGACCACCGAAAGATAGATCTATTTTCGGTGGCTTTGATTATATGATATACAGAAAACTCGATTGCGCCGAAGAAACTTTGGCGTTTTTTTTTTTTTTTTTTTTACATACGGTGATGAATTTTAATATGGCTAGAACGGGGGATTTGAAATATTATGATGAAGTTTGTAACTACACACACACACACACACACACACACACACACACACACACACACTCACTCACTCAGACTCTCTATTGGTGATTTAACTTACATTCGGAAATTTCATCATTATAAAACTGAGACTTGATCGAAACGATTATACTGAAAGCAGTCGGATCCTGTTCCAGTTGTTATATATTTATATATGGATAAAAAGGTTCTGTCCTCTAGAGGGGTAGTGCCGTCATCTTAAGGTTCTTTGCAGCGTGCCTTCGGCCCCTGGCTTCAACGCCTTTCTTTCCTTTTACTGTACCTCCTTTCATATTCTCTTTCTTCCGTCTTACTTTCCGACCTCTTCTAACAATTGATTCATAGTGCAACTGCGAGGTTTTCCTCCTGTTACACCTTTCAAATATTTTACTGTCAATTTCCGTTTTCAGCGCTGAATGACCTCATAGGTCCTAGTGCTGGGCGTTTGGCCTAAATTCTATAGTCAATTCAATTCAAGAGTGGGTGGGGATTCACAAAAATAAAATGTTGCCTCAAAATTGGGCTGCGACTATTGTTTTTTTTTTTTTTTTTTTTTTACGATCGTCTTCTTGTCTTTAATTTTAGTTCCTTTAATCAAGGTTATGCTCGTCCACTCTTTCTTGTGTTTTATTATTTTCATTTTTGGTAGTGTTTATTTTAACATCATCTCGTAAGTAATAAATTTATCTATGTTTCCCGAGTGAACATTACTTAATTTTCCTCTTATTCACTCTGTGCGGATAATGCAAAACAATGGTACCAGTTGTTTGCGTAAAGGGCGCTGGTGTGTAGGTGTTCACTTTTGTCATACTACATGATGACATTCTTCGATGTGGCGTTTTCCTTTTGTAGCAGTTTGTTCGTTGAAGTAAACACACACATCCATATATATATATATATATATATATATATATATATATATATATATATATATATATGTATGTATTTATATATTTATATATTTATATATATAATATATATATATATAGTATATATATAAATATGTATATATCATATATACATATATTATGCTTATGATATATATATACATATAAATATAGATGGATATGTGTATATATACATAAAAACAAGTATGCTTCAGATACAGCTACAAATAGGAATATTGAATTGAAACCTGTTTCTAAGCAAATAACGTTTATTTAATGTGGAATTCGGCTTTATCTAGATTCTTATTCATAAAGAGAAATTTTATCATTGCATGAAAGGATGGGTGATGAATATATTATTCTTAGAAGTATACCGATATGTTTCCTTTTTATATTAGTGTATGAATTACGATTAAATTGATGATTTGTGTTTCCCGTTTTTGTCATGAAAATATCATTGAAATATCTCATGGTAATAGTTTGCTTAGTATTCATATGGGAATTAGTGATAGTCACCCTAAATATGCATATCTAGTTTGATGTAAAGAGTAATAACAAAATGACGACCATAGTTATACATTTTCAGTTTTCATCCCCGATGAATTGTGTCCGTACTTTGTCCATTCAGAGTGTCATACATCGTTTTTACAACGAAACTAATACCATTTGACCCTAGAAAACATCACCCAAACATCACGCAACAGTTTTAATGACCGTGGCTTAGCGGGGATGATGTTGGAGGGTGGGGGGATGTGGAAGAGATTACACTCGCAGATTGCGCTTCATGATGTTGCAAAACCACCGTTCAAATTTCATTTGTTTCACTCAAACGCTATTGACAATACACTCCATGAGCGACCTGTGATTAGTGGAAGTTCATTAACGGAAACGGACGCCGTCATTCGTTCCGCAATAACTGCCGTCAATCTCATATGCGGCGAACACAAGTCAACATAAATTTCTGAACATATACAGTATATGTTACTTTTTCTCCCCCACCCCCCACCCCCACACTGTGGGATGCAATGTGTGGGACGGTTTTTCGTTTTCTGTAAAAGAAAACTATTGTGCCGGCTTTGTCTGTCCGTCCGCACTTTATTCTGTCCGCACTTTTTTCTGTTCGCACTTTATTCTGTCCGCACTTTTTCCCTGTCCGTACTTTTTTCTGTCCTCACTTTCTTCTGTCCGCCCTCAGATCTTAAAAACTGCTAACGCTAGAGGGCTGCAAATTGGTATGTTGAGCATCCACCCTCCAATCATCAAACATACCAAATTGCAGCCCTCTAGCCTCGGTAGTTTTATTTTATTTAAGGTTAAAGTTAGCCATAATCGTGCTTCTGGCAACGACATGGGATAGGCCACCACCAGGCCGTGGTTAAAGTTTCATGGGCCGCGGCTCATACAGCATTATACCAGGACCATCGAAAGATAGATCTATTTTCGGTGGCCTTGATTATTATACACTGTACAGAAAACTCGAATGCGCTGAGGAAATTTCGGCTCATTTTTAATTGTTTTGTTTGTTTGTGGGTTCTGTTAGAATTGAATAAGTGTTTATATTATTGCGGGATGTCAGTATTTACTGAAGTGTGGATGATATATGTCTGCAAGTCATTTCCTTATTATATTTATTGTCGAATATTTAGAGCTCTCGTAATCTCGTAGTATTTAGCTAGTATATAAATTACTTCCTTTTACTGAAATATTCTCTCTCTCTCTCTCTCTCTCTCTCTCTCTCTCTCTCTCTCTCTCTCTCTCTCCTTTTACATTTAGTTATTTCCCCCTGAGTATTTTTGTTCGTTATTAATCATTTCTTGTCTGATGTTTCCATCTCTCTCTCTCTCTCTCTCTCTCTCTCTCTCTCTCTCTCTCTCTCTCTCTCTCTCTCTCTCTCTCTCTTTACATTTAGCTATTTTCCCTGGGTATTTTTGTTCTTTCTTATCGGGCTCGCTTGTGATCAAGATTTTTTTATGGAATCAAGTTGCTTTTAGGGACAACTCTTAACGTTAGTGATATGCTTGACCCACGAAGATATTCATTTGTAAAACGCACAGTTTATGCTTGCAAGACGCAGACAAGCAAAAGTGCGGGAATCTCGATCTAAAGCAGAAATGAGATTGAATAAAAAGATAATTTAAAAGTATTAATCAAATTTCAAATCCTTAGAACAACTGGTACAGTGGTTAGTGTCGTGGCATGCCGCTCAGATGTCGCGGTGTCGCGTCTCCCCCAGGGCGATGAAAAATCACTGGCTCTGTATCATGATCGGTTACTGCTGTCGTGTGGGGTCTGCGGTGGGAGGTTGAAACCAACATTCTTTGGAGGCTTGAATTTCAAGTCAATGGTCCCTGTGTGTTTTGCTCCATGTGAATATGTTTCGTCTACTGAAATAATAATAATAATAATAACTGAAATCAAACACGTCTATTCTAGGCTGAGAAAAATGCAAAGGTTCAAACACAGTACATCGAAGACATACAGGTGTAGTTAATGAATTAAGAAACTCTTCAGTATAATTACACTTCGAATGACAAGTGTAAATATCCTTGTCAATCAAACTCTGAAAGCAGAAGAATTCAGGTGTATAGTTGTTCAGAAAATTATTTCTAAGATAAACAGGTCGTGATTAAGAAAATAAACATATTAATGGAAGTAATAAATAAAAATGAAGTTGCTTTCCGTCCTTGGGCAATCAGTGTTAAGGAAATTCGCAACAAATCGAGTTGATCCAACTGCATTTTATCAGTTATGTTCGTTCTAGTTTGGCAATCAAGAAGTTTCACTGTTTAAATCGATAAAACCCTAATGTTACGAAAATAGCAGGATAGTAAATCATTCCTTGTATCAGAAGACGGTTTCGATTTTAAAATATTGACCAGTTTTGTTCATTCCAGTTTAACAGACAAGGAGTTTTACTCTGTTTCAGTCGATAAATTCTGAAATGTCAGAAAAAATAACATGGTGGGAAATCATGACTTGTATCAGAAAAGGATTTCGATTTGAAAATATTTTCTAGTGTTGTTCATTGCAGTTTAACGGACGGGAAGTTTTACTCTGTTTAAATCGATAAAATCCTAACGTCAGGAAAATAACAGGAGAGTAAATCATTACTTGCTGCAGAAAAGGCTTTCGATTTTCAAATATTCCAAGCTGACTCACAATACTGCCCTAAAATGCAAAACTGCAGTGTCTGCAAAATTTTCGAAATTGAGAAATGCCACCAGTTAGACTCGTGGAACGCTCATACACAAGTTACTGCAGTTTCAGAATGATTATTGCTCTCCACGAGTATTTAGGGGTCCCATTTGCAGTATCTGCAAAATAAGTGGTAAGGCAAGGGAGTATCTACTATTTTGCTCAGTTTTGTAGTTTTGCAGATACTGCAGTCTTCCATTTTAGGGCAGAATAGAGGTCGATCTGAATTAAGAATCACTAGGTCAAATGATTCTTCAATGCTTTCCACGAGTATTTAGTTGGTCGCGTTTGCAGTATCTGCAAAATCGGTAGTAAGGCAAGGGAGTATCTACCATTTTTCTCAGTTTTGTATTTTTGCAGATACTCTAGTCTTACAGAATAGAGGTCGATCTAAATTAAGAATCACTAGGTCAAAGTTAATCGCTCCAACCGACCCCCCCTCCCCCCCTCCTCACAATCCCTCGAACTTAATCACAAGGCCCGAAAGTGTTCAAACTTTGCAACACCTCCAGCAACATTGCATTGCCATAATTCAATCTCGTCCAGCGTTCAGCGCTAATGCCCTGTCATTAAGGGTTGCAGCAAACATTTCATGAAGTCTTAATAACCGCGTGTATGACTTCCCCCTCTCTTACTTTTCTCTCAGTCTCTCACTTGACGCTGAGAGGAAGTTCTCTCACCAAAAGGGGCGTAGAGGATCGACCAGCCATTGTTAATCGTAGTCTCGCCTTTACCTTTTCACTTCAGTTTTGCGTTAATTACTCCTCGTTGCACCTTCCTGCGAGGGATTTATGAACACTGCGTTTAAAGACAACCAACGTTCCAATATAGCTTTTGCAAGGCTTAATTGCAAACGGTTCCCATCGCGGTTATGTGGTTATTGTTGTAATAATGTATTATTAGGGTTTAAAAATAAAAAAAAAAAATCTTGTCTGATTATTTTTTCATATGTATCATACACGTTGTTTTACACAAAATTAGAAGAAAATATATTTGTAAAAGGCACATGCACATTTATACACATTTATTCAAATTTGAAAATATGCTTTAAAACAAAACACTTTTTTAAGGATAATTTTTTCATATTTTTGTCGTATTCTGTTAAAATATTAAATTTATTATTTCTTCAAACAAAAACTTTTTTTAAGGATAAATATTTCTTATGTTATCTACTTGGAATGTCCTTATACAAATAATTAAACAGGTAAATATATTTGTAAAGGGAACTTTTTGACATAATTCTATTAGAATACTAAAGTTATTATTTCGTGAAACAAAAGCTTTTTTTAAGGATGTTATTATGTTGTGTTTGCAATGTCGTTTTACATAAAATCAATCGCAAATATATTTATAGAAAGCGCTTTATAGAAAGCACTTTCAATATAATCTGTTAAAATATTACAAAATAACATTATTGTTTAAAATAACGTTTTTTAAAGGATAAGATTATTTTGTATTATCTATTTTAAATGTCTGTATTCACATACTTAGACACGTAAATGTATATTTGTAAAAGACTTTTTTTGACATACTGAAATATAAAAATGTTAAGATATTCCAGGAATTGTGGATATTTCCGACACTTTCGGCCTTCATTATACAATTAATTGTTTAACAGCAACAATGCAGTTAAATTTGTATTGAGTTATTAGTGCTCAATTCAAGTATCCTGTTATATGAATTTGAGAGAGAGAGAGAGAGAGAGAATCAGCTTACGAACATTTTACCAGTAATGTTAATGACCGTAATAATTGAAGCTCTATGTCATTAAGTGGAACTTCATAATTTGCTGTCGTTAGTGTGTTCGTAAAGGATTAATTTTACGTCCTCCATGAAAATGAAGAATCATAATTATTCGTAATTATTCAAGCATTGTTAATGAGAAATTATTTTGTTTCTAAATAAATCAGATTTGCTGAGGACTTTTTCGGATTTAATAATATTTTAGAAGATTATCTGGAGCGTGAAGTTTGATACATAATATTTAAGGTATTTGTCTAACTATACTATAAAAAAAAATTATGAGAGAGGATCGAGGCAGTAAGTCCTGCCTTCAGGAACGTCACGATATATCTAAAACAACGGAATTTTAGGTCTTCAATTTACTTGTTAAGAATTTATTAACTATCTAATTATGATATGTAATATTAGAATTCAGCAAAGGCATAATTCCCCGTCACCGTTATTTTGTTTTAATTATGTAAATATTATTTTTTTGCGACGCGAGATAACATAAGACATCCCCGTAGGGGGTGGGAAATAGTGCCGTCAGTGCACCTTAAGCGATGCACCGTAGGCATTATTTAAGGATCTTTGCAGCGTCCCTTCGGCCACTAGCAACAACCTCTTTCATTCCTGTTACTGTACCTCCGTTCATATTCTTTCTTTCATCTGACTTTCCATCCTCTCTGACAGTTACTTCATAGTGGAAATGAGAGGGTTTCCTCTTGTTGCGCCTTTCAAACCTTCTCACTGTTAGTTCTTGCTGTAAATTTCCCTTTCAGCGCTGAATGACCTCATAGGTCCCAGCGCTTGGCCTTTGGCCTAAACCAAGTTAGTCTCTCAGGTGGCAATGTATCTAAGCTTTAAGATATAGAGTATTTTGAAACGCTATGAAATACTGCGACTCAGTAAACAGTAACCCAAACATTAAATAGGCCTCAATGATATTCCGTGAATATCTCTCTCCTTCCGCTTCTGCTCTCCTCTCATGACGTCAGTCTTCTTACTGAGGAGAGGAACATTCGACGTATTCGACAATCCTTTTTCAATTGTCCCTCCTTATTCGCCATGCCTGCTGAATCTGCTTTAATTGTGCGCTTCTGCTGTGAAATTGTTATTGCTGTTGCGTGGACTCTGCACAATATTTATGTGGCAAGTGATGCCTGGAAATGTTGATGAGGTGATCTCTTCGTGTGAGAAAGAGTATAAATATTTCCCGTAAAAAATAAACATACATTCATACATGCATATATATATATGTGTGTGTGTGTGTGTATGTATATATATATATATATATATATATATATATAATATATATATATATATATTATGTAAATACATTTATGTATATATATATATATAAATATGTATGAATATATATATATATATATATATATATATATATATATATATATATATATATATATATCGAATGTCATGGCATTATTTCTTTATTGATTAAATTTGGTAGTTTATAATGAATAAGAGAAATCATGTACGTCCACAACTTACAACCCCGCGCCCCCAGACGGTAAAAAAAAAAAAAATCAGTTTAATAGCAGGTCTCCTTACTGACGATGCTGCATCATACTTGCGTAACACCCAGACATAACGTATTCTGTTATTAATAATTAATACAACTCGTTAATGGTTAAAGGAAACTAATAATATAGGTAACAAGTGAAAAATGCGCCGAAGTTTCGTCGGCGCTATCGAGTTTTCTGTACAGCCGCTACAGCGTATAATCAAGGCCACCGAAAATAGATTTATCTTTCGGTGGTCTCGGTATAATGCTGTATGAAACGCGGCCCATGAAACTTTAACCACGGCCCGAGGTGGCCTATCCTATATTGTTGCCAGAATCACAATTATGGCTAACAATAGTCTTCTTTTACAGAAAACTAAAACCAACACTAGGTCAAGGTCAAGACAAAACTAACGGCTCATCTTACCCACCAATTAATGACAAAGAATCTTTTGCAAAATATTCGTTCATTCCTCTACTCAGCCTCTTATTTATTTCGAAATTTACAAAATCGTTATTCTTTTTAGTTTTCTGTTAAAGAAAACTATTGTGCCTGCTTTGTCTGTCCGTCCGCACTTTATTCTGTCCGCCCTCAGATCTTAAAAACTACTAAGGGTTGATGATTGGAGGGTGGATGATCAACATACCAATTTGCAGTCCTCTAGCCTTAGTAGTTTTTAAGATCTGAGGGCGGACAGAATAAAGTGCGGACTGACAGACAAAGCCGGTACAATAGTTTTCTTTTACAGAAAACTAAAAAGAATAACGATTTTGTAAATTTCGAAATAAATAAGAGGCTGAGTAGAGGAGTGAACGAATATTTTGCACAAGATTCTTTGTCATTAATTGGTGGGTAAGATGAGCCGTTAGTTTTGTCTTGACCTTGACCTAGTGTTGGTTTTAGTTTTCTGTAAAAGAAGACTATTGTGTCGGGTTTGTCTGTCCGTCCGCACTTTTTTCCTGTCCGCACTTTTTTCCTGTCCGCACTTTTTCTGTCCGCACTTTTACTGTCCGCCCTCAGATCTTGAAAACTACTTAGGCTAGGGGGCTGCTAATTGGTATGTTGATCATCCTCCCGTCAGTCATCAAACATACCAAATTGCAGCCCTCTAGCCTCAGTAGTTTTTATTTTATTTAAGGCTAAAGTCAGCCATAATCGTACGTCTGGCACCGATATAGGACAGGGCACCACCGGGCCGTGGTTGAAGTTTCATGGGCCGAAGCTCATAAAGCATTATACCGCGATCACCGAAAGATAGATCTGTTTTCGGTGGCCTTGATTATGCGCTGTACAGAAAATCGGTTGCGTCGAAGAAACTTCGGCGCATTTTTCACTTGTTGTTAGTGATGTCGAGAAACTCCTACTGTACAGGAAACAGAATTTTTTTCCCACAAAGAAAAACGATTTTTTTTTTTTTTTTTTTTTTTTTTTTTTTTTTTTTTTTTTTTTTTTTTTTTTTTTTTTGCTGCTTAACCATGGCGGAGGTTTTCGTTCTGTTCCGTCTAGAATTCAGTGTTGCCGATTTGCTGAGTTTCCCATTTAAAGTTTTATCTTGACTCTTAACTGCTACTACGGGGCCAAATTCAAGCCCAGTTTCCACCTTGTCGCCTTAGCTAAAAATCATTTCAAAAAAAGCAGAAATAAAAAAAAATATAAAATCACTATATTTTTTTTTAACTTTTAACCAAATATGTATATAAACGCATATCTTGTTAGGCAGAGCACGTACGTGGAAGCTCTGCCCTTTGAAAGAATCAGAGAACGAAGGAAGTAATGGAAATGTTTAATACATGAATGCAGAGCTTCTCAGTGCCTCCACTTTGCAATAGTTTTGCTCTTTTATGGCAAAAGTGTGAACGTAGATAATTAAATTCGTAGACGATGCTGCGAGCTTTGAGTTCCGATACGAGAGAGAGAGAGAGAGAGAGAGAGAGAGAGAGAGAGAGAGAGAGAGAGAGAGAGAGAGAGGGGACCAGGAATTCTCAACACATTTATTACTAGAGCGATTGGGGAAATTTTCGTGCATACATGCTTTCTCATGCAATTTTTTTGGGGTGGGGCTTCTAAATTGCTGAACGAAGATGCCAGATTATATGAATAAAATGCATCGCGTATGAAATAAGTGTGAAATATATGTATATATATGTGTGTATACAGTATATATGTATATAATATATATATATATATATATATATATATATATATATATATATATATATATATATATATATATATATATACATGTATGTATATACATATACATATGCCCGGCCTGCAAACGTACACACACACATACACACACACGGAAACAAATTTCCGGAGACGTAAATGGCCTTATGCCGTTGTTCATAATTTGTATATCCGGAAAAAAATTCATCGGATGCTAAGAATGAATATTAATTCATTACGCGATACCTGATAAAATTTTGTAATCCGACAAACCCCAAAGTCATCATATAAAATTCCTTAGCACCTACTTCACAAAATGCCTTCAGAGAATTCAGTCAGATACCTCCCATTCTCTACGTCCATGTTAAACTGCGTCTTCCCCTCAGCATATTTTGTATATTTTGTCATTAGGTTTGTTTACACGAAAGAGGGAAGGTATTCAACCACCTCTTTGAATCGTCCTTCCGTTTACACCTCTCCTCCTAAATCTGATTTTATTACGCCGTAAGACTTTGAATTTATTGGTAATGCAATACAGCTGGCCACTTGGAATGCCGCCTGTCAATTCAGTGTTTAATTGTAATTGCAAATTTGGCGTCTGTCTTCATCAGTGTTTAATTGTAATTGCAAATTTGGCGTCTGTCTTCATTGGTTTAACTTTTCAAGTTGAGAATTAGGATAGTATTCCCATGTATTCGGTTTAACTTTTCAAGTTGAGAATTAGGATAGTATTCCCATGTATACAGATTTCTCTCTCTCTCTCTCTCTCTCTCTCTCTCTCTCTCTCTCTCTCTCTCTCTCTCTCTCTCTCTCTCTCTCGTCCAAGCCCCGCTGCTGACCTAGTTCAAATGTTGAAAAATAAGGTCACTGAATTATCATGACAGTTTTTGTCAACGATAAACGCAATTGTTTATAATTTTACTTTTCGTTTGTCCCCGAATATTTCTGTAATGTTTGAGTTTAGTTTATTAAGTTTATTCGCTTAATTAATTTTAGTGATATTAAAATGAGCCCTGACCAAACAGCTCATTAGAATAAAAGGACATCTTAGCCATTTTAGTCAAGTATTCATTGGTGGTGCATAGCTCTAGAAAGAACAAGTTTTCTTTTTTGTGTTTCAAGAAAGCATTGCAGTTATCAGTATTACCAATAATCACGTAGATAAATTATTTCCATACATTTGTAACGGATTACTATAATAATAAACTGAACGATTGATTATAATAATGAATCATACGACGCAGCTCATAATCCGGAAAATAATTTATTAATTAGATTATATTCTCGTTATTTATAGTTCGTTCGATTGTCATGCAAAGTTTGCACAAGGAAAGACATTTCATCAATTATTAGTAATTATTCCTTTGTTTCCGCCTGTCGTCTAAATTTGTGATAATTATACCTTATGAATTGAAGTCATTTTCTTCGATTAGAAGAACCTCGTTTATTAAAATCACACATTGCGGTCTTTGTTGATAAGTTGCTCATCATCGTTATTTTCAGCTCGAGAGAGAGAGAGAGAGAGAGAGAGAGAGAGAGAGAGAGAGAGAGAGAGAGAGAGAGATTGATTATTAAAGTGTGAATACTTGCAAAGTATTCATATTTTAATATGAATACTGGCAAAGTATGAAGGCAATGAAAAAGTTGTTCACCATCATTATTTTCAATGAGAGAGAGAGAGAGAGAGAGAGAGAGAGAGAGAGAGAGAGAGAGAGAGAGAGAGAGAGAGAGAGAGAGAGAGAGAGAGAGAGACTATTAAAATATGAATACTTGCAAAGTATTCATATTTTAATATGAATACTGGCAAAGTATGAAGGCAATGGAAAAGTTGTTCATCATCATTATTTTCAATGAGAGAGAGAGAGAGAGAGAGAGAGAGAGAGAGAGAGAGAGAGAGAGAGTAATCGATTAGTAAAATATGAATACTTACACTCAGTTAGGTTTCGAAAGCAACGCAGAATTATTAATGAAATGTCTTTTAGGAAATGACATTGTTAATCCTTACCAGTTGAAAATAATGCCTTCGCCATTTCTGGCGTTATTTTGTTATTTATAAGAGATTAAGTATGTCGTTTGTATTAAAGGGCTAAAATTTGCTTACTTACAAAAATAAATATTTCTACTCTTTGAAAGCCATACTACAAATTTGCATAGGAATACAAAGTTGAATAGGTCAGTTTGCGTTTGTGCAGCAGTTAATTTAACAGTTAATTCAATTGGTAGTCATTACTTACTACCTTGTACTTTGTAGGGTTTTCGCGTCTTCTTTTGGCCCATTACCACTCACTTTAACATGTTAATGTCTTGCAAAATTCAGTAAGTTTTTTAAATCATTCTCTGTTAATTACTGACTTTTATTGAGAGTCTATGGACGTCGTCGTTGTCGGTATACTGACAAATTTTTATTTATTTTTGTAAGCGTGGGTTGTTCCTCATCATTTTCTGTGGTAGATTTTATCGTAGTGTACAGTTTTTAAGTATATTTGGTAGCACCTTTTCTGCATAAAAAAACCGACTGACCCAAGAGTTTTCATTCTGGCAAAGTCTATATACTTTACACCTGGATTTTTTTTATTTTGCTTGCTTTCTGTGCAAGTCAGAAATTTTATTCATTTAATGGTTGACTAAAACAAGTTTTATTGTTAATGTGATGCTTGCAGGAAATTAAAATTACAATTTGATTCGTCCTCCACACCTGCTGTATGTTTTCAGTTTTCTGTAAAAGAAAACTATTGTGCCGGCTTCGTCTGTCCGTCCGCACTTTGTTCTGTCCGGACTTTTTCTGTCCGCCCTCAGATCTTAAAAACTACTGAGGCTAGAGGGTTGCAAATTGGTATGTTGATCATCCACCTTCCAATCATCAAACATACCAAATTATAGCCCTCTAGCCTCAGTAGTTTTTAGTTTATTTAAGGTTAAAGTTACCCACAATCGTGCTTCTGGCAACGATATAGGATAAGCCACCACCGGGCCGTGGTTAAAGTTTCATGGGCCGAGGCTCATACAGCATTGTACCTAGACCACCGAAAGATAGATCTGTTTTCGGTGGCATTGATTGTACGCTGTAGCGGCTGTACAGAAAATTCGATTGCGCCGAAGAAACTTTGGCGCATTTTTTACTTGTCATTCTGGTCATTTTGATTTACGTTACCTTGGAAAAAGAAAATGATTTTATTCTTATCTATGTTAGGGAGAAATTTTAGTTTTTGTAACGTGTGACTAAGCAAAGTTGTAATGTTAATTTGTTAGTTGCTGGAAATGAAAATTAAAATTTAATTCGTCCTCCATACTGCTCTCCTCGAATTCCACGCACAAATTCGTCCGTAATTCAGAAAGATGTTAAATTTTATTAAATAACATTAGGTCAGGAGTGCAGTGAATGAATTACAAATGGGTTAATTTGGTAGGAGAGCTACACATTCTGTTTTTCACATTTAATTTTGAATTGTGAACCTTGTCAATGTTTTGAAATTTGAAATGTATTGTTTCGTTGTTGAGTGATTTAACTTCATAGATAGACGTTGCTATTTTAATGATTATCACTTATATATATATATATATATATATATATATATATATATATATATATATATATATATATATATATATATATATATATATATATATATATATATATATATATATATAAATTTATATATATATATATATATATATATATATATATATATATATATATATATATATATATATATATATATATATTTTACGGCATCAGAAAAATGTCTTGGAATATATAATTTTTAAGCCAAAGAGTGTTAATAAAAATAAGATTTAATATTACTTAAACTTACGAAAAAATTTTATCAAAAATATGTGATTTATTCAAAATATAAGATTACCGAAACTTACAACAACCAACCAAATGCGATAATGACAGAATAACAATAGACGATCCTAAATTGTCCTTTGATAGTTTGCTGAAGCGCGGCGTCTATGCAAACTGATGATTTCGCGTCCAACTATTATTTGGCTATATATACTCCCTGATCTCAAAATATCGCGACATTTTGTTCTATGACTTTCCCTGAATAGAAACGAGTGATTTTGCAGCTATGCAAATGCAGAGTCTCTTG
>NC_089777.1:24981536-25009036 GCF_040412425.1 Macrobrachium rosenbergii | reverse complement strand
CAGACCTACTTGTTCCTTAATAACTTTTTTTTTCGAAACTTCTCATTTCTCACTAGAAATATGCATACATAAACCAAGAAAAGAGAAGTTTAATCACTAAAATAAAGAGCTGAAGTAATGATATCATCGATTTCATTATGATCTTTATAAATGCACGGAAACTACAAACGGCACAACAAGCTTTTAAGAACGATCTCGGCACCGAATCGATAAAATCCTAACTTAAATAAGATGAAGTTCACTATAACGGGGTAGACCCATATGCAGTGCTCAAGGCCGCAGAAGGATGAAGCATTTATAACGGCTCTTGTAATATAACTTCAAAAGAAACTTCTGAAACTTCGTTGCTTTTCCTCCCATTGCATTTTCGTGTCTCCCTTAGTTGAAGTAGTTTTGAATTACTTAGGGGAGAGTAGTGTAGTGTTGAAGGAAAAGCAGGTCTTGTAGTTAGGAAGCCTCGTAGTTACAATTGCTCAGGAGCTTCATGGTTCTATGAACCCTTACTGGCTTAGTATAGGGAATGTTACATGATGCAGTGGTATCATGTCTTAGATATTTAAAACAACAGCATTATAGATACATATATGTTTTGTATATTTTGTAATATATATATATATATATATATATATATATATATATATATATATATATATATATGTGTGTGTGTGTTACATAACAAAAGGACGTAACATTTAAATACAGTTTAATGGTGCCTCCACACCACATCAAAACATGTCGTAAACACGCATTGTCCGTTTATTGCACACACATTACACACTGGTTGAGTACAAGTCAGCGACATCTTGGTAGTTCTACTCTGTGTTTCATGCCCAAGGTTCGTTTTCTCCACTTGTGTTCTTTAATTTGTTTTCAACTTGTTTGTGACATGTATGTGACAAGTTGCAGACTTGATTTGTTTTCAACTTGTTTGTGATATGTATGTGACAAGTTGCAGACTTGATTTGTTTTCAACTTGTTTGTGGTATGTATGTGACAAGTTGCAGACTTGATTTGTTTTCAACTTGTTTGTGATAAGTATGGGACAGGTTGCAGACTTGATATGTTGAACAATTTGTTTTCAACTTGTTTGTGGTATGTATGTGACAAGTTGCAGACTTGATTTGTTTTCAACTTGTTTGTGATTAGTATGTGACAGGTTGCAGATTGATATGTCTTCAACATGTTTGTGATATGTATATGACAAGGTGCAGGTTTTATTTGTTTTCAACTTGTTTGTGATAAGTATGTGACAAGTTGCAGACTTGATTTGTTTTAAACTTGTGATAAGTATGCGACAAGTTGCAGAATAGAATTGTTTTCAACTTGTCTGTGATATATATGTGACAAGTTGCAGACTAGTGTTTATGAGATGTTTTACTATGTTTGCAGCATATCCGGACGAATATTTGCAACATATCCGGGCGAATGTCTAGGAATTGCATATCATGGTTCCTTTTCGCACTCACATATTATGGCAAAGGTTCGTTCTTCACTAAAGGTTGTTGACTTGTTTGCAACCCGTTTGTGATTATATATGCAGTAAGTTGTCGACTTGTGTTCAACGTGTTTAACGGTAGTGTGCACGCACCCTAAGGTATACAACTTAGGCAAGAGCGCTATAAATGTAACAAACTGGAATTTGTTTTACCATAAGTTAATTAGATAATTGCAGAAGAAATCGTTAATGATTGCATGCAAACGCAGGTGCATTTACGAAACTCCACTTACTTCAAATAATTTCCATTGCCATTAAAAAAAAATCTGTTTATAAGATTCACATATGTAGATTCAGTACCGTCCTCTCTCTCTCTCTCTCTCTCTCTCTCTCTCTCTCTCTCTCTCTCTCTCTCTCTCTCTGGAACGTGGAGTTTGTTGCATCGTCTGTGTATTTGATTATCTACGTTCACGCTTTCAGTAAAAGAGCGGAAATGTTGCAAAGTGAAGGCAAAGTGAGAGAGAGAGAGAGAGAGAGAGAGGCTTTGCATTCATGTATAAAACATTTCCATTACACCTCTTGCGTTCTAATTCCTTTAAAGGATAACCAATATAGAAAGTAAAACATTTTAGTATACATCAAATCTAACACAGTTTGCATGTATGTATCTGTATGTGTATGTGTGTATATATATATATATATATATATATATATATATATATATATATATATATATATATATATATATATATATATATATATATATATATATATATATTATATATATATATATATATGTGTGTGTCACTTAGAAAACACACACACACACCGTTTCTACACACACACACACATACATATGCGTGTTATATATTTCAATATAAATATATATATATATATATATAATATATATATATATATATATATATATTCTTATATAGTTCTGCCTTCTCTCTGTAGTCAATATCTTCACATATATACATGTATTCTTTCTTACTCTTGGATTTTTAAAGATGGGGCGGCCAATATTCTACCTCTATGTTCTTACTTCATTTAGTTCCATTCTCTCTACCTTCGAAATTCAACAAATCTTCACTGTACTCATTCCATCGACCCAGGACTTCATGCTTTTCAGATATCATCTTTTCATTTTCATTTTTAGTCTTACAATTTTTTTTTACGTTTTTCTTTGGATTTATTCCCTGTAAAACAAATATTTTTTCTTTGCAACCTTACCCTTATTTCGCCCCCGCCCCCTCCCCCCGTGTGTGTGTGTGTGTGTGTTTTTTTTTTTTTTTATTACAAACCCTATTTCCTCTCTCACGTTCTTGAAAAATCTATTCTAATATATTTCAGGGGGGAATATAATCATTCTTTCTCATATACGAGGCGACCACCTCAATGAAATCTCAGACATACCGCGCGGCCCGAGTGTTATTAGAAGGAATTCATGCAATAGAGTTAATAAATTCCAAGCATGAAGTGTAATTAAAACAGTCTCCTGGAATGGCGAACGCGGAGGGACCATTCAGAGAGGAAGGTCGCATGATATATCTCTCTTCCTCCCCAGTGGGAAATATTTCACGACGTGAGAAAATGCGCGAAGGGGTCACAGGATCATAGAATGCCTTCAGGAACCGTTTAGTATTTAGTGCAACTGTTAATTGCGACGTTGTCTTACTGGGCATTCTGGAACATAAGCAAGGAAAAAGTGCGCCGATGTTTCTTCAGAGCAGTCGAGTTTTCTGTACAGCCGCTACAGCTTATGATCAAGGCCACCGAAAATAGATCTATCTTTCGGTGGTCTCGATATAATGCTGTATGAATTGCGGCCCATGAAACTTTCTGCCACGCCCCGGTGGTGACCTATCCTATATCGTTGCCAGAAGCACGACTGTGGCTAGCTTTAACCGTAAATAAAATAAAAACTACTGAGGCTAGAGCGCTGCAGTTTGGTATGTTTGATGATTGGAGGGTGGATGATCAACATACCAATTTGCATCCCTCTAGCCTCAGTAGTTTTTAAGATTTGAGGGCGGACAGAAAAAAGTGCTGACGGACAGCCAAAGCCATCTCAATATTTTTCTTTTACAGAAAACTAAAAATGTCTAGTGCAACTGTTCATTGCTGTGCAGTGTTAAAAAATATTCAGTGCAGTTGTTCATTGCAGTGCAGTGTTACTGAGTGCTCTAAAATATAAATGTTTAATGCAACTCTTAATTGCAAGGAAGTTGTACTGAGTATTCTAAAACTTGAAAAAATGTGTAGTGCATCTGTTAATCACGATGAAGTGTTACTGAGTATTTTAAAACAAAAATAAATGTGTAGTGCAAATGTTAATTGCAATTTCGGGTTACCGAGTGTTCTAAAACTTAACAAATGTTTTTGCAACTGTTGGTTGCAATGCCGTGTTACTGAGTATTCTAGAACAGAAAAATGTTTAGTTCAACTGTTAATTACAAAACATGTGTTACTGTAAGTCCTAAAACATGGTCAGTGTTTAGTGTAACTGTTAATTGAATGTCAGTGTATATATATAATATATATATATATATATATATATATATATATATATATATATATATATATATATATATATATATATATATATATATATATATATATATTACACATCACACTCTAACTTAAATGCAATTATTTCCCATTTTACGAACTTGACAACGAATATCCTGTTTACCACAAGCCTTTTCATAGCAAGACGTAAATCCAATTATTACTTTGTCACTCAGATGAAAGACATGATTATTGATGAAAGATTTGATAACGGAATTTTATCTTACACACTTCAGCCTTGCTAGCATTGAGTTCACGAGCACTCTCTCTCTCTCTCTCTCTCTCTCTCTCTCTCTCTCTCTCTCTCTCTCTCTCTCTCTCTCTCTCTCATACTTCAGCCTTGCTAGCATAAAGTTCAAGAGCACACACTCTCTCTCTCTCTTATACTTCTTATACTTCAGCCTGCTAACATAGATCTCTCTCTCTCTCTCTCTCTCTCTCTCTCTCTCTCTTATACTTCTTATACTTCAGCCTTGCTAACATAGAATTCACGAGCTCTCTCTCTCTCTCTCTCTCTCTCTCTCTCTCTCTCTCTCTCTCTCTCTCTTATACTTCAGCCTTGCTAACATTTCTCTCTCTCTCTCTCTTTTATACTTCAAGCCTTGCTAGCTTCTAGTTCACGAGCTCTCTCTCTCTCTCTTCTCTCTCTCTCTCTCTCTCTCTCTCTCTCTCTCTCTCTCTCTCTCTCGTTGGATTTCATATTTATTTCTGCTTCGGCGTCAGTAACCTAGATGTTGTGACGCCAGTTGTAGCAGCCATAAATCAATCAACCTTTCTGCGTGTGTTCAGTGCCTGTAATATGTACTTATTTTGGAGTCGAGTAATTTTTCCGGACGCCTCCTATGTTCAGCATTTTCAAAACATCTATACGAAACTTATGTCATTACAAACTGTAAAATATACCAATTCTTGTATATGAGAATACGAGCAAAATACACGCAAAAATATACATGCACTCTGTACGTTCTTAATCTTGTATAACTGAAATTGCACTGTACATACGAAAATGTAAATAGACCCAGATTTTGAAGACTCGATAGAATTAATAATTACATTCCATCATCATCAGAACCACCCCGCTGTCATGAAGTAAATCCGTTCTAGGTCAAGAAAGCTTCACACTATCTTGAAAATTACACTTTAAATCAATTCCAAGCACCAAGGTGTAATAAGGTGTAATTAAAGCAACTTGAAGTGAAAAGATGAAGGCAAAAGCTACAATTAAAAACAATGGGTGGTCAAACCTCTCCTTCCTTTGCGAGGAGAACTTCTCACCGTCAAGTGAGGAATTAACAGCGTAAGTGAGGGGGAATTGTAGACGCCGTTATGAAGACTTCATGACGTGTTTGCAGCAGCAACCCTTAATGACATGACATTACAGCTGAAAGTTGGACGAGATTGAATTACGGCAATGCAGTGTTGCTGGAAGTGTTGCAAAGTTTGGACACTTTTGGGCCTCGTGATAATTTGAGGGGATGTGGGTCCTTTGCAGTAATGAACTTTGACCTAGTGGTTTTTAATTTTAATCGACCTCTGGTTTTAACTCCTAACCAATATCAGTGCTTCCTTCATATACTGAATCAATGCATGTTCACTCATATACTTCATTCGCATTTGCTAAAAAAAAAACATGTAAAAATTGCGCAGAAGTTTCTTCGGCGCAGTCAAGTTTTCTGCATACCGTATAATGCTGTATGCAACTTTCGGCCACGGCCCATGAAACTCTCAGCCGCGGCCCATGAAACTTTCAACCACGGCCCGGTGGTGGCGTGTGTTCTTGGCACCTATAGCGTTGCTAGACGCACGATCATGGCTAACTTTAACCTCAAGTAAAATAAAAACTACTGAGGCTAGAGGGCTGCAATTTGGTATGCTTGATGATTGGAGGGTGGATGATCAACATACCAATTTGCAACCCTCTATCCTCAGTAGTTTCTAAGATCTCTGGACGGACCGGACGGACAATAGCTTGCTTTTTAATATATGTACATATATATATACATATATATATATTTAATATATATGTATATACACGCATATACACATATATATAAATTTATATATATATATATATATATATATATATATATATATATATATATATATATATATATATACACACACACACACACACATACATGCATACATATAAGGTCCATACAGTCTTAACTGTTTATCATCTTGACTCCTTGCTACGAAAGAATTTCAGACGAAACAAGACGAGAGACGGATTCTAGAACGGAGAAGACGCCTTCCTACGATCCCGTTCTCAAGAAGACACTTGCATTAGCAAATTACAGCCAATTGAGAGTCAGTATCGGGAACTAATAGCCCAGAGAGCTCTGAACCCAATGAGGATTCCGACGCCAAAGTGACGCAGTTCTCTATAGTTCCCGGGTGACTGGGTCAAGATAAGAGTTTCTGTCAGTCATACGTCGCGGAGTCAGTGACCTTTGTTGATGCCGCGATGCCAGGGAACACCGCCAGACTAGATTAGGTCGGAAAAGGTGTGTTTCTGTCACGTTTTTAGGGTGTTGTGAAAACTATTAGCTTGTGATGTTAGTGTTAGTTTTTTCTTTTAACAGATAACCTTGTAAGATGATGGTCATGGAAAGGATGTAATGTAATTATAATATCAAGCAAAATAGAAGGAATATGCTATAGACAGATGACGTTTAGGGACACACACACACACACACAGAAACTCATATATATATATATATATATATATATATATATATATATATATATATATATATATATATATATATATATATATATATATATATATATATATATATATATATATTATATTATATAATGTATATTTGTGTATATATATCATGTCATTATATATATAATGTATATTTTGTGTATGTGTATATTATGTCTATATATATGTGTATAATGTATTTATGTAAATATATTCATATATACTGTACTGCATATTATATAACATGCATTCCTCAGTAACCTACGTCCTGAAAGCTTACAAATATTAATACCTACACAGCTTTAACACAACCTATACCCAAACCAAACAAAAAAAAAAGTCCCACATTAGGGAAAAAATACTACATATAGTAAATGTTTAGAAATTGATGTTCCTCTGCACAGGTTGACTTGTGTTCCCTGCATACGAGATTGACAGCTGTTATTGCGGGACGAATGACTGCGTCCGTTGCCGCTAATGAACACCCATTAATTACCGGTCGCTCATGGAGTGTATTGTCAATAGCGTTTGAGTGAAACAAATGAAATTTGAACGGTGGTTTTGCAGCATCATGAAGCGCATTCTGCGAGTGTAATCTCTCCCATATCGCCCCCGCCCCCACATCATTCCGGCTAAGCTGTAGATCATTAAAATTGTTGTGTGATGTTTCGGACGGCCAAATGGGCTTCGGTTTCGTGGTACGTTCGCTTGCTTTACGAAAAGTGAAAAGTTGATTTACAGAAAATAGGACTTTTGAGATCTAATTAGAAACATTCAAACGTGTCTAGCTTCGAATATAGATATAGATGTTCGCTATGCAAACTTCAGATAACACTTCAAACAACATCAGCATTGTCAGGATCAGTTGCAAGATAATCAGTTACACAGCGATAAATAGCTTTTTCAAGATTGGCAGACACATTTAAATGAAAAAGGTTTTAAATAACTTTGTACGTCTTTTGTGGATTGTTAAAATAAACTGGGTGCCGAATCATTGACAAACTTTTAAGATAAAACAAATGAAGGATTACCAATAATTCTCAACTTTATAAAGAATAATTAAGTTAAACGTATATATACATATATGTATGTAAATGCATACCTATACACACACACACACACACACACACACACATATATATATATATATATATATATATATATATATATATATATATATATGCGTGTGTGTATAAGCATATATATAAACATATATAAACACTTTGGCACCGCCCCTTTAAGAGAAGATGCGTATAGATAAATGCCAGACGTCATTAGCCCATAGGCGCCCACGACCGTATTTGGCGCATGGCTGTGGGCTAGCAACCTCATTCCACAAGTCATGGGCAATACCTTCTGGGACTCCTCTTCTCCCCCACCCTCTTGTGGGCCCCAAGAGCAGCCATTAATAGTAATTTGGAACTAAAGACAAAGGGTTCCAATGAGGCCTGACTAACCAAGTTAATAAAATTCAGCGTTTTAGACTAAAATTGACCTGGAATATAATCCATCCAATACATATTACGCATACATTTTTTACCCATAAGTATTTAACTATGGAATAACCGTCTTAATACATTTTATGCATACACTTTGTACCCATAAGTATTTTTGTATGGAATAACCCTTTTAATTCATTTTATTCATACACGTTTTACCCATAAGTTTTTATTTATGGAATAACCCTTTTTATACATTTAATGCATACACTTTTTACCCCTAAGTGTTTATTTATGGAATAGCCCTTTTAATACATTTTATGCATACACTTTTTACTCATAAGTGTTTAGCTATGGAATAACCCTTTTAATACATTTTATTCATACGCTTTTTACCCGTAAGTTTTTATTTATGGTAAAACCTTTTTAATACATTTTACCCGTAAGTTTTTATTTATGGAATAACCCTTTTAATACATTTTACCCATAAGTATTCATCTGTGGAACAAATTTATGAAGCTCAGTAATACTCGTTTTCATTCATTACCCGTTGAGTAAAACAGTGAGTATATGAAGCTGTCCAACAAACAAATAATTAGCGTAGAAGTAGCTCTTGCGTAAGGTAGGAATGGTCGGGGCAATTTACCTGCTCTTAATATATTCATGAAGAACGCGAAGGTACTTGGCAAGTAGTGGGGTAGATTTCATAACATTCTCAAAGACTTTTTTTACTTCTTTGGCATTTATTTTTATTTCAAGTTGAGTCATCGCGACTGCATATGGTATTTCGGTATAAAAAGTATTTTAATGTGAATGTGAATTTTCTTTTGAATTAAAAAGAAATTGTTCGTGTCTCTGAATGGAAGGCGGCTTCAGAAGAAAAACTATTGAATCAAGAACGAACGCCCTGTGTACAATCTTCCGTGATATTTATGATTATTATTATGATTATTATTACGATATTTCCCAAGCCCGGATAAATAGGAAGGGTTGTAATCAAGGAGGACACCCGTCTGTAAGATATCTGCTCAAACAAATTATGAAATAACCATTGGAAAAGCCTCATAAAAAACAGCGACCCCGTCCAGGGATTAAGCTGAAGAAAAGAAGAAAAAGATTATTATTATTATTATTATTATTATTATTATTATTATTATTATTATTATTATTATTATTATTCTGGATGGGGGATATTTGAACCTCCCTAGAAATAAAGGCTACATTGTAATAGGCAGAAAACATTAGAAACTCAGAGGTTTTAACTTCACACAATGCGACAAAAATGATTAAGTATAAACAAAACGTTTGTAGGCGATGAACAGAACCAATCAGATCCCATCACGAATGTGCAATGCTGATAACAAATCTCCCAAAAAGAAGCAATCACACCTCACTCCAAAATAAGAGGACAATTCGCCAAACGCAAACCGAAGCTGACATCACCATTCAAATAATTGATATGGGAAACAAGGCAGTTCATATATCTCACGTCCCCATTATATCCGGACTGTTCAGGGAACCGACCGTATGTTAAACATTTATCGACGTAATTAATAAATGCTAATAGCAACCAAAGCAACGGCGCGTCGCCATAGACTGCAGCAACGTCCGCGGAGAGCTATTTCAGAATCGGACGTTCACCAGTGATTGTTACACAGATCTGTAATTGTTATACAGTTCTGTATCGCCTTCCATTTGTTTCGAGACAAATTTGAACATTATTTTGGTGTTGCATTGAACCCTGTAATACACGTATGGAATAACTAGGGACAGGATTTGTGTTGCAATGGCCGTCGAAGAGAGAAATACAAGTCTACGGAAATGTTAACGGGTGAACAGCAATTACTCCGCTCTTTGGAAATACGATCTCCGACACTGTGGTTGGGATATGTTGATATATGAAGCTTTATCGATAAAATCGGATTATCGTTCTAGATTTCGGGTTTCAAGGATACTGATTTGGTTTCACACACACAACACACATATATATATATACACACACATATATATATACTATATATATATACATATATATATATATATAAACCAAATCAATATCCTTGGATATATATACATAATCTTTGAACGATAATCCAATTTTATCGATAAAGCTTTGTATTCCAACAAATCCAAATTATCGATATATGTATATCCAATATATCCATATATATATATATATATATATATATATATATATATATATATATATATACATGTACATATCTATAGTAAATATACACATCTATATATATACCTATGTATATGTATGTACAGTATATGTATATGTATATATATATATATATATATATATATATATATATATATATATATATATATATATATATATATATATATATATATATATATATATATATATATATATATATATATATATATATATATATATATATATATATATATATATATATATATATTAGAGAGAGAGAGAAAGAAAGAGGCAATTTCCTAAAACAGACGTTTCATTGACAAAGTATGAATGTTATTTTTTTCCTCAGCATCGAGCTGTTATCCCTAACAGTAATAAGCAGAGACTACGATCACTGCCACATTCATACTTTAGGGTGAATGAAACGTCTGTGCAGCTAAAAAATTGCCAGCTGTCTCTCTCTCTCTCTCTCTCTCTCTCTCTCTCTCTCTCTCTCTCTAATAATGGTTAAGTCTAAACGTCCATCACAGCATCAAAACCAGAAGTTATCTCCAAGGTGCAGTAGATTCGATATTAAGTGATATTTGTAACTTAATATTTGCTAGCATAAAAATATCACTATATAGATAGTAACTTTTTGCTTGTGAGAAATTATTCATTACTCACATCATTCTTCATCTCGTACTATTTTGAAAGGCTTAAAAGTAGAGGCAGCCTCTTTCCATACAAATACCCCCTCCCCTCCCTCCTTCTTCCAGATTCTTCGCTTGCAGACCCAGCTTTAACTCGTCCACCCTAATAAAAGTTCCATCGCAATTTTTAGCACCACATTTAACAGGCGGAAACGTCCGATAGCTCATCCATCAATTTGGAGTGGGGTCTTCCTCGAAAAAAAACCAGCAATGCAAACAAGGATTTTAAATCTTTTCTTTGTGTCTGTTTTTAATCTACAGTTAGTTTATTTGTCATAATCTGTAGTTAGCTTACTATTGACGTGAGTTGTAGGGAGTGATAATTCAGGCTTGTGTAACCAATGATAAGCTCAGGTAAATGACATTGGTTTGGTTTGCCTATATTGAAATGAACGATGCTGTAGAATAGTTTTAAGTAATTATCTAAGTTTTAGTAACCAATGATATTTTTTGAAGTTACCCATGACAGATTTTTGAATACCTTTGACATGTGGTTTTGTAACCAGTGACGCAAGATGGTGTCACTTATTAAGGGGCAAAGTGGATGAAGATTTTGAAGACAGTGGATACAGTTACCAATGACCGAGTTTGGTCACCTTCGAAGTTAAAGCAAATGCAACAAAGATTGACAGCCCATCATGTTATTTGTTTTAAATGAATTAATTCCTGCGAAGAGTTGAATTAATTTTTGTAACTTATTCTTACATTTAAGATGTTTTGTTTGTAAGCATTTTCTGTCCATTTGGAGCCAAAAACTCAATTTTATTTCATTTTATTGGTAAGTTTCCCTTTCAAATATCTGTAAACATGATCGATCGTATCATTGCCATTTGCTTCTTTGATATTTTGTCCTTGTCTGGATGTCAGCAGACTTCTGGAGCTTTGTTTATGATATTTTGCCTTTGTCTGAAATGTCAGCAGACTTCAGGAGCTTTGTTTATGAAATTTTGCCTTTGTCTGAATGTCAGCAGACTTCAGGAGCTTTGTTTATGATATTTTGCCTTTGTTTGAATGTCAGCAGACTTCCGATAGCTTTGTTTTTGATATTTTGCCTTTGTCTGAATGTCAGCAGACTTGCAAGCTTTGTTTTTGATATTTTGCCTTTGTCTGAATGTCAGCAGACTTCAGGAGCTTTGTTTATGATATTTTGCCTTTGTCTGAAAGTCAGCAGACTTCAGGAGCTTTGTTTATGATATTTTGCCTTTGTTGAAAGTCAGCAGACTTCAGGAGCTTTGTTTTATGATATTTTGTTTTGTCTGAATGTCAGCAGACTTCAGGAGCTTTGTTTATGACATTTTGCCTGTGTCTGAATGTCAGCAGACTTCAGGAGCTTTGTTTATGACATTTTGCCTGTGTCTGAATGATTCAGCAGACAGTGGATTTGTTTATGATATTTTGCCTTTGTTTGAAATGTCAGCAGACTTCAGGAGCTTTGTTTTTGATATTTTGCCTTTGTCTGAATGTCAGCAGATTTCAGGAGCTTTGTTTAAGATGTTTTTTTGCCTTTGTCTGAAATTCAGCAGACTTCAGGAGCTTTGTTTATGATATTTTTGCCTTGTCTGTAAAATGTCAGCAGACTTCAGGAGCTTTGTTTATGATATTTTGCCTTTGTCTGAAAGTCAGCAGACTTCAGGAGCTTTGTTTATGATATTTTGCCTTTGTCTGAATGTCAGCAGACTTCAGGAGCTTTGTTTATGACATTTTGCCTTTGTCTGAATGTCAGCAGACTTCAGGAGCTTTGTTTATGATATTTTGCCTTTGTTTGAATGTCAGCAGACTTCAGAAGCTTTGTTTTTGATATTTTGCCTTTGTCTGAATGTCAGCAGACTTCAGAAGCTTTGTTTTTGATATTTTGCCTTTGTCTGAATGTCAGCAGACTTCAGGAGCTTTGTTTATGATATTTTGCCTTTGTCTGAAAGTCAGCAGACTTCAGGAGCTTTGTTTATGATATTTTGCCTTTGTCTGAAAGTCAGCAGACTTCAGGAGCTTTGTTTATGATATTTTGCCTTTGTCTGAAAGTCAGCAGACTTCAGGAGCTTTGTTTATGATATTTTGCCTTTGTCTGAATGTCAGCAGACTTCAGGAGCTTTGTTTATGACATTTTGCCTGTGTCTGAATGTCAGCAGACTTCAGGACCTTTGTTTATGATATTTTGCCTTTGTTTGAATGTCAGCAGACTTCAGGAGCTTTGTTTTTGATATTTTGCCTTTGTCTGAATGTCAGCAGACTTCAGGAGCTTTGTTTATGATATTTTGCCTTTGTCTGAAAGTCAGCAGACTTCAGGAGCTTTGTTTATGATATTTTGCCTTTGTCTGAAAGTCAGCAGACTTCAGGAGCTTTGTTTATGATATTTTGCCTTTGTCTGAAAGTCAGCAGACTTCAGGAGCTTTGTTTATGATATTTTGCCTTTGTCTGAAAGTCAGCAGACTTCAGGAGCTTTGCCATTCAAACAGAGAACCTCGAAATTTTTTTTCTTTTTTTCCCAGCAATGGCAGTATGATTAACATCTCCATGAGGGTATACTCGTATATCCTTGATGACTGTCTTCCCTAATATCTGGTTTTGATATTTTGTTCCTCTCTGGGTGTCTGTAGCCTTCTAAGGGTTAGCTATTGAAACTAAGTGTAATCGAAATGTTGGTTGCTTTTTCCCTAGCAATGGAAGTGCGATTAACATCCTAGTTAGGATATATATCCTGATTGGCTGCCTTCCCTAATATCTTTTCCACCCGGAAACTTCCTATAGCTCCTTAAGTTTCTGGACCTTTAAAAGTAGCGTGAGGTAGTTATTTTGCAGAGAATTAGCATCTGGTGTCTTTAAAGGTCTTCATTCTCACGCTTTGTCCTTACTAGAGGTCATCCATTCCATTTTACTGTACAAACTGCAAAATAGTCTCAAAGCATGAGGAGTTATTTTCTCTCTTGAGTACCCTGATGAAGAGGGTAATCACCCTCTTGCCAGGGTACTTTGTGAGGACGTTTTATGAACGCAAGTGGCATTTTCAGGCGTTGCAGATGTTTGTGGTTCTGTGGGATGTAGTCCTACTTAAAAATGTCATTCACAATTACCTCAGATTTTTCTTGTTCATGTTATAGTGTATATTTTTATGTTTATCCATTGTTAATTGTCATCTCATTTGCATTATCTATTTCCTTAGTTTTTTGTAGTTCATGCTATTGTTTATATTGTTTTTGTTTGTATATATCTATTCATTTGTTTAATTATCATCTTTCTCCTTTCTTCCGTCTTGTAGATCTGTTCACATAAAGACTTCCTGCTGTATAGAACCTTGCTTTGGTGCTTAATAACCTTTTACGTTCGTTCAGAATTCCTGTCGAATATCCAGTTCACATTCGTTAATCATTCCTTTCTCATTCTAGTTCGTTAACCTTTTATCGGATACCAGTTCAATAACCACTCCGCACATCTTAGATAAAAGTTATAAGTTGAGCCTGTTTTTTGGGGCGGGAGAGAAAAGGCGTAGGCACTGGGGGTTGCATAACCAACGCCAAATTGGTTTGAAGAATTCAAGAAGCTGGCTATTTTTATTTCATGTCAATGATGAAGGAATTAAAGTTTCAGGCTTCGCTCAAAATTCCGTGCTACGAGAATTACTCGATAGCTTAGGTAATTGATTCGTAGGCCACTTGTATAAATTTTGTTAATATACTCACAAATTCATGTTATATGTATATATTATGTATATGCGTGTTTATATAATATATAATTACATACTTATATATACATACAGTACACACACGCACACACACACATCACACACACACACACATATATATATATATATATATATATATATATATATATATATATATATATATGTTTGTATGTACAGTATATATATATATATATATATATATATATTTATATATATATATATATATATTATATTTATATATATACACAACACACACACACACACATACGCACACACATTTGAATGCTTGTCTCGGGTCCTCTGATTATGAACACAGTATTTCTTGAATAATGAATTATGACCTCATTCACTAACAATTACTGATCGATCCCTTGAAGAAACAAGTATCACAAGACCGTTAGATTTTATTTATTTAATTTAGTTCTATTTTCACTGATCCCGTCCCGACTTCAGTTTGTTGAGAGCTTTTCGGTGAAACGATTTGTAAACGGGAGGATTTCACTGTCTCAGACGGACAGACAGACAGGAGGGCAGTCGTAAAATTGGACAGGAACTGCAAGAGCCCTGAAGGGTCAAGGGGAATCGAGACAGCAAGCAGAAAATGGGTTCAAGAAAATGCGACTCCGGAATTTCCCCGCCCCCCACCCCCGACCCAAAAAAAAAAAAACTGCATTCAGCTTGAAGAAGAAATGGAGGGACCATTTTCAGGCGATGTAATGACCGAATGGTCTTCTTTGCTTTGCTTCGAGAGAGAGAGAGAGACCTGGAACGCAAGTCTGTTTTTCGAAGAGGAATGAGAAGGCGGACAATGGCGTTTAACGAAATGAGAATTGAATAGAACTGAATATAGAATATTGGCCAGAGGCCAAGCATTGGGACCTAAGAGGTCATTCATCTCTGAAACGAAAATTGACAGTAAAGGTTTTGAAAGGTGTAACAGGAGGAAAACCTCGCATTTCCACTATGAATCAATTGTTAGGAGAGGGTCGAAAGTGAGATGGATGAAAGAGAATATGAAAGGATGTACAGTAAAAGGAACAAAAGGGTTGCCCCTAGGGGCCGAAGGCACGCTGCAAAGAACCTTAAGTAATGCCTACAGTCCACCGCATGAGGTGCACTGACGGCACTACTCCCCTACGGGTTTAACAAAATGTGATACGGTAATAAATATCGTAGTATGTTATTGTAATGAATATTACTTATTGATATTTGTTGTGAAGATATATATATATATTATATATATATATATATATATATATATATATATATATATATATATATATATATGTATATATATATATATGCATCGAAGTTTAATATATATATATATATATATATATATATATATATATATATATATATATATATATATATATATTTGCATTGTTGTTAAAAGAGCAAATAAGAACGAGAAGCAGTGCAAGGTGATCCATATACCGATTATGTTTCTCATTTGTATATGTAGCCTTTATCGCTGATGTACCAAATTTCTTGTTTTTTTTTTTTCTTAACATACCAGATAAGGTGTTTTATATATCGTATTCAAAGTGTGATTATGCCCCAGGGAATCTTTTTTTTTTTTTTATCTTTTGAAAAACATATATATATATATATATATATATATATATATATATATATATATATATATATATATATATATGTGTGTGTGTGTGTGTGTGTGTGTGTGTATATATATATATGTGTGTGTGTGTGTGTATTATATATATATATATATATATATATATATATATATATATATATATATATACATATACATATATATATATATATATATATATATATATATATATATATATATATATATATATATATATATATATATATATATATATAACAGAGACAGACAGACGTGTGTGTTTGTGTATATTACATTCAAGAAAACACAAGAAAGTACAGAGACAAAGCCTCTTCCAGGCACAAGCGGAGAGAAGACCGGCCCCAACAAAAGCCCAAAAGAGAAAGAGAGGAGAAGGAGGAGGAGGAGGAGGAGGAGGAGGAAGAATGTGCCCATGAATTAAAAAACGGAGCCTGTAAACGAGGCAGGAGCGAGAGACACTTTAATATGGAAATAATCAGCCTGACATTGTCTCGAGCATTGTTTGTGTGCTGGCGTGGAGAGAGAATAAGAGAATATCTAAGGGTCCCCCGAGGGCGCTGAGACCCCCTCGTTAGGAAAAGGGAGTTGTCGTCATAAGCAGGATGTAGGGCGTACGCGGGAGTCGTCTTCGTGAGATACTGCGGAGCTCGACGCCCGGGAGATAAGTGTTACGCTCCTGAGGAAGGGACAGTGTTTATACAGAAAATGGGTTTCTGAGTTTACTTTCACACGAGGTGAATTTAAGGGTCTGTGGGTGATTTGTTTTGGTGGAGGCGTTCTTTCCGCGGTTCTGTCTTTTGAAGTAGATTCTCATTCAAAGCAAACGTTATTTTTCTTGCTGTCTTAAAATGGTTGGAGATGTTCTTCCCGTTGTTTTCTCTTCCCGTTGTTTTCTCTTCCAGTTGTTTTGTGTTTGTTTTGTTTTAATTTAAAACAACAGGTTTTTCTTACAGTCTAATCAATGGTTTGAGATGCTTTTTCTGTGGTGTTGTTTTTTGAAGTATATAGATTTTAATTCAAAACAAAAGCCTTTTTTCCTTGCTGTCGGAAAAGTGGTTGGAGGTGTTTTTCAAGTGTTTTTTTTTTTTAAGTAGATTTAATTCAAAGCAAACGTTTTTTCTTTCTGTCTTATAATAAATGGTTGGAGATTTTTTTTCCGTTGTTTTGTTTTTTTGTTTTTGAAGTGGATTTTCAAAACAAAAGTCTTTTTTCTTGCTGTCGGATAAGTGGTAGGAGATGTTTTTCCCGTGTGTGTGTGTTTTTTTTTTTTTTCTGAAGTAGATTTTAATTCAAAGCAAACGTGTTTTTTTTTTTTACTGTCTTTATAAATGATTAGAGATGTTTTGTTTTTGTTTTGTTGTAATTTAAAACAACAGTTTTTGCTTAGAAATCGTTGGAGATGTTCTGCCTTTGGTTTTGTTTTTTTGAAGTAGGTTTTGATTCAAAACAAGTCTTTTCTCTTACTGTCTGAAAAGTGATTAGAGATATTCTTTACGTGGTTTTGTTTCTGTTTTGTTTTAATTAATAAAAAAAAGTTTTTTCTTGCTGTCTTATAAATAGTTGGAGGTTTTTTTTTTACCTTGGTTTTGTTGTTTTAAGTAAATTTTAATTCAAAGCAAGCTTTTTTTCTTAGCGTGTGAAAAGTGGTTAGAGATGTTCTTCCTGTGTGTTTTGTTTTTAAGTAGATTTTGATTTAAAACAAAACTTACTCCTTACTGGCCTGTAGAAAACTTGAATGCCTAGAGTTTTCCTCACCAATCCCCTATAAGTTTTTTTTCTATTCATTTATGAACATTTCTTATTTAAGACTTTCTTACAATTATGCTGAAGTAATATCATATAAAAGTAAACTCGAAGATTTTTGGATATAAAGTAAAAATACCTACACAGCTAAATGTATACTTTTAAGAAATCTGAAAAAACATGGGTACCTCGAAATAGAACGGAGTGATTTTTCTTTCCTCGGGGTTATTGAAATCTATTCCTTTCACATCCGTGTAGGACTGGATGTAGCAGGGAATATTGAAAATCTGGAAATTGAAACATTTGAAGTAAACTGTCAGCAGTATTGAAAAAATTCAAGATACACACTGTACTCTCTCTCTCTCTCTCTCTCTCTCTCTCTCTCTCTCTCTCTCTCTCTCTCTCTCTCTCTATATATATATATATATATATATATATATATATATATATATATATATATATATATACACACACACATCCACAAGCACATAGACACATACACACGCACACACGAATGAAGAAAAATGCTTTTAAGTCTGGGCTCTTCTGCATGAAAATTATTGCTTGATTTTCTGAATCAGCCGCGTCTGTCCTTTGCTATTAATTAGACGCTGATTCAAGGTAAAATTTCGGAATTCGAAATGTATGCATAAATTCTGAAGACAGACCGGAATACAATCTCGATATATATGTCTCTATTTATATTGCAGATCGAGATGCAGATTTCAATACATTGCTTGCAATGCAGAATATTACGCATCCACTGCAATGCACTTATGACGATGAAGCACACTGAACTGCATTCCTGGAACAATTAGTCTGTGACTGAATGCAGTATAAATCGACCATTTACAGCCTTTGCATGCATTCCAGGAGTCGTTGATGCCTGGAAATCCGTATTTATTGTATCGAGAACTTTGTAATGAATTCCTGGAATGATCTTGACTTTGAGCTTCAGGAGGAACGGGTCCTTTTGCTTTAAATCAATAGTGCGTTCCGTTATATGCTTATTTTCCAGTGTCTTCAAGTTATTTCTTATACATTATCGTAACGACATTGCGCACAGCTAATTTCTCCTCGTTCCATTCACTGTGCTTGTTTGCTTGTTTGATTTTTGTTTAAAGGTTTTTTATGTTATTCAACATCCAGTTCGTATGTACATTTTTAGTTTTATTATCGAATGTTCCTTTTATAACTTATCCGGAGGGTCTTAATTTTTTCATGGATTCATAGCAGGCCGTGAAGGAGTGTTTTGATTACCAAAAGGTACTTCATAATCGGCGCCTCGGGTGTTATTTATGTGTGTATATATATATATATATATATATATATATATATATATATATATATATATATATATATATATATATATATATATATATATATATATATATTATATATATACGTGTGTGTGTGTGTATGTATGCATGAATGTATATATATATATATATATATATATATATATATATATATATATATATATATATATATATATATATATATATATATATATATATATATATATATATATAATTGCGTTTCCGTGTCCACATGCGCATATATCTATGTAGGTTATCTGGGTACTTCTTGATACTGCAAAACATAACCTACTGCCATTTTTATTGACCTGTTATTCACCAAATACAAAGTATAATCATTGCAATTCCTCCCTCAGCCGTCTTCCAGTGATTTCGAATCATTGCGGGAACAGAGAAACTCCCCTTTTTCTCTTTAATACGTAGCACGCACAAAGAATCAGACAGCGAGACAGAGAATAAAAAAAAAAAAGGTTGTTCTAAGGATCTATAGAAACTCAGAGAAAGTAGGAGACAGTGAATGGTCGCGTTATTACTATGGTCCTCTGTTCCGATGCGCCGGGCGGAAAGATCCCGTCGAAAATGACTGGGACGGCAGGATTCACATCGGGCGAATCGATGATTGATTGGATGGCTAGAGAGAGAGAGAGAGAGAGAGAGAGAAGAAAAAGAAAGTTCTTTTGGGAAGGTTATTGTTCAGGTGTCGATTAAAAGGAGAAGCGGAGAATCTTGTTTATGATGGGGAAAATATTGTTTTTTTTATTTTTTATTATTATTATTATTGTCTGGTAGTGGCGTGGAGTTTTAAAATCAAGTCGGTTGAAGAGCGAAACTGAAGCTCATGTTTATATAGTAAAAGATTTACTTTATGTTTGTAGGGATGATGTGTATTTTATAAGAAAAGTTTTTGTTTCTCTTTGTAAGAATCATGTTTGTATTATAAGAAAAACTTTTGTTTTTGTTTGTAAGAAAAACTTTTGCTTTTTTTGTTTATAGCATATTAATAAAAGTTTTCCTTTGTGTATTTTGTTTACTGAAGACTGGTTCTGAACATCACCATTGAGTGTCAAAGCTACAGATTTAGATAGAGAGAAAATTCTAAGTTTCAGATTGAACGCGTTAATATGAAATTATTTAATATTGAGGTTGATGCCTCACCATTGAAGTTTAGTGATTAGAATAGTTAGAATTATGTCATGTATTTTCATAACAACCAAAATCAGTGAAAGTTTAAATTATCGCCTAATTACTCGAATTAGAACCTACCTTACTGAATAATTAGTGGTTTATCTTCTGAATAATAATAATAATAATAATAATAATAATCATAATTTTCATTCCCCTAATAATAATCACGTGATATTTCCAGGACTCTCTTTTAAAAACCCTCGTGATATTCTCAGGACTCTCTCTCTCTCTCAGATCCCTCTCTCTCTCTCTCTCTCTCTCTCTCTAGAGGTCATTACAGCACCGGAAAATTGTCATTCCACCTTTCTTTTCGCCGAATGCAGTTTTGGGGATTCCGGAAGCGCATTTTCTTGATCCCATTTTCTGTCTGCTGTCCCGATTCCCCTGACCCCTTCAGCGCTCTTGCAATTCCTGTATAGTTTTACAGCCGCACTCCTGTCCGTCTGTCTGAGACTCGAAAATCCTTCCGTTTTAAGGGCTTATTCACGTTATAACATCACGTCACCGACACGTCACGTCACGTCAAAGTACGTGAGAATTTCTTACCTGTTATCAAATGGGCTTGTTCACACCATCACGTCACGTCACCATCAAGCACGCGGCATCCACCGTCACATCACGACACGTTTTCTTGGAAAGACTATTTTGACTTGACGTGACGTGACGTGACGTGACGTGACGTGACGTGACGGTGCTTATGCAAGTTTCTTACCACTAAATCTGTGAGTCGCTGAGGTTGGGCACGATCTGAACGGGATTGTGATGGATAGTGAATACAAGGCACGGCTGATCGGACGGTGACGTAACGTGATGCGTCGGTGACGTGATGGTATAATGTGAATCAGCCTTAAATCGCCTCTCAAAAACTGCCAACGAACAAGAGCATGGAGTAGGTTTGATCGGTTAAATGAAACAGTCGAGAAGAATTAGTATATTAGTAAAGGTGGCTACCTTGGTCCTCATAATTAAACAAATATGTTCCCCGAAATAATTATTGTTTTGGATTTTCAAATCAGAACTTTGATTGAGGTATTAAATTCATTTCTTTGTTATTATTTAATCTTACATTTATTTAGAAATATGTACAGCCTACTCTTCACGTCATTGTCCTAGTTAAATTGGATTTTAGGCATCGTAGATTGTACCAGTCTTAACTTAAAAATGCAAAGAATGAGTTTTGGTTAATTGATTACTATGTGAGAATGCAATATTTTGTAGGTCTGTTGCGGACTACTGTCGGCCTAACCCCCACCAGTTGTAAGCTGGTACCACTGTCATTATTCATCCCTTCACTGCTGAGTAAAAGAAGATTTTGCAATATATAACATATTTTATATATATATATATATATATATATATATATATATATATATATATATATATATATATATATATATATATATATATACATACATACATACATACATACATACATACATATATATATATACTATATATGTATATGTATATATGTATGTATATATATAATATTATTATGCATTTAAGCAAAGATACACAAAACTTCAAATGAATAATATCCGAAATCTCTCCACCTCCCCTCCCCTTCCTTTTCCATGATACATTACGCCTGCCAGGCAAGCACGTAATTTATGAAATGTCTTAATGACTTGCTTGCATTGCTGCAGTCAAGCAAATAGCTGCTCCTCCAGAATAGGAAAGGGAATTTGATGCTGCGCAAGATTCATTAGTAATTAAGTGGTTTTGCTTTAAGACAAATGTCTAATTACTCTTTATTATTGATACGATAAAACAAGTAAAATATGTGCCGAAGTTTCTTCGGCGCAGTCGAGTTTTCTGTACAGAGTATAATGCTGTATAAAGCTGTCAGCTACCACTGGCCAGCTTTCAGTTGCTCCCCAGATGCGGTCAAGTAAAAGCGTGTCGCGCGCCTCCGGAAAGTGCTGCCGGACGCACGATCGTGGCTGACCTTAACCTGAAATAAAATAAAAACCACTGAGGCTAGAGGGTTGCAACTTGGTATGTTTGATGACTGGAGGATGGATGAACAACATACCAATTTGCAGCCCTCTAGCCTCAGCAGTTTTTAAGATCTGGGGGCGGACAGAAAAAGTGCGCACGGACAGACAAAGCCGCCACAGTAGCTTTCTTTTACAGAACACAAAATTATCACGATCTTATGCATATTGGTTTTAGGCAATGGTGATTTAACCTGCTGTTAGTCATCTTTTGACACGTTTGGTTACTTTCATTATTGAAACTTTAACCTTAATAAGTATATTTATTTTTACTAAACTCGAGGAATTTACTGTGATAATGCTTTCAGTAGCAAGGTGACTCTCTCGTGTGTTTGTGTGTGTTTGTGTTTGTCCCCTTAGGGGGGATAGTGCCGTCAGTGCACCCCCCTTCGTACACTGTTGGCATTACTTAAGGGTCTTTGCAGCGTCCCTTCTGCCCCCAGCTGCAACCTCTTTCATCCCTCTTACTGTACCTCCGTTCATAATCTCTTCCTTCCATCTGGCTTTCCACCTTCTCTAACAATTGTTTCAAAGTGCAACTGCGAGGTTTTTCTTCTGTTGCATCTTTCAAACCTTACTGTCAAATTCCCATTCAGCGCTGAATGACCTCATAGGTCCCAGGCGCTTGGCCTTTGGCCTAAATTCTGTGTTCTGTTCAATTTTGTGTGTGTGGAGGAAATGTGATTTTTGGGAATGACTGTCTTGTTTTGGCTTGTTTGTATCATTATGAAATCAAAGCTTTATTACAGAGACTTCAGGTATTCTAGAGCACAGAGATATCTGCGTTAGAATGTTTGATTTTTAGTGCATTTCATTTTCATAAAAATATTTTTATTTCATTTCCGTTTATTGCATTCTACAGTTATTATGAAGGATATTTTAGGATGTAATTTTTTCTCTTGATGTATAATCTTATCATTTATTTTGCATTTCACTTCGAAAGAATATTTTTTATTGTGTTTTTCATACTTTTTCCGGAACTAATTTTGTATTATTTTGTTGGTCGTTTTCGTTAAATACTTTGAATTTCTTCAGCATATGTTTTTCATACGATATTCAGAATTAAGGAGTAAGTCTATTTGTTTATTTATGTTTTGAGGGGGTGGGCTTATTCCAGATGTTTAAAGCCCCCTTTCCTCCCACCCTCGACATCTTCATTAAGAGGCATTTCTTACGATATTGACATTCTGTACTGGCAGAAATTACCATCTTTTGAAATTTCGCTCCCCCTCTCTGCCCCAGGGCCAAAAACTGTTCGGGGGAACAATGGCCTCCTATTTCGCTTAGGCCTACTCAAATGAGTATCGGATCGGGTACGGTTTCAGAGGTGATAAAAGGCTGTGACTCCAAGTGGCTGTGTAGCCTCCTATAACTGGGAGCCTTTTGTTGCCGTTGTTGTCTTTGTTGTTGGTTTTGTTGAGCCTCCTAACTGGGAGCCTTTTGTTGATGTTGTTTTTGTTGAGCCTCCTAATTGGGAGCCTTTTGTTGCTCTTGTTGTTTTTGTTACTGTTGTTTTTTGTTTTTGTTGTTGGTTTTGTTGAGCCTCCTAACTGGGAGCCTTTTGTTGATGTTGTTGTTTTTGTTTAGCCTCCTAATTGGGAGCCTTTTGTTGCTGCTGTTTTTTTTTTTGGGGAGTTGTTTTTGTTTAGCCTCCTAACTGGGAGCCTTTTCTTTTGCTGTTGTTTTTGTTGTTGATTTTGTTGAGCCCCATAACTGGTGTTGTTTTTGTTGCTGTTGCTACTTTTGTTGTTGTTTCTGTTTAGTCTCCTAACCGGGAGCGTTTTGTTGCTGTTGTTTTTGTTTAGTCTCCTTACTAGGAGCCTTTTGATGCTGTTGTTGTTGTTGTTCCTACTAGATGATATCAAGCTTTTGGTGGATTCGTCTCAGTACCACAAGAACCTTCACCAATACTTTCTGATGTGTAAAATTCTCAACTGAAATCTTTTGAGCCTAAACTGAATTTGAATATTTTTTTTTTTCTTTTTATTGCCTCGTGTAATGGTTTCCCAGGATATTCCTTAGAGCTATATCTTTCGCAGGTACACTACTAAATCGTAATGTGTAGAGATATAAATGCCAGGCCTCATTTTGTTTTTAATAAAAGTCTGTGATTGGTAAAATGGGTGGAGAGTAGGGTAATTTGTCTTACGAGCGAATTACTGTTTTTTCTATATAGAATCTCCCACATACTGAGGTATTTTGGGGTTGATTAGAATCCCCTACGTACTGAGGTATTTTGGGGGTGGAGATTAGAATCTCATACATACTGAGGTAGATAGAATTTTTAATTTTCACAAGAGTTAAATATGACTTTACTTGACGCCACGGAAGTAGTCGTATAGTTCATTACCATAAAGAAAAGTTGGAAGATGAATTCATGTATTTCCACGGCGAACATTTATATTTTTATGTTTTTATATTTTTTATATTTACTTTTGAACGAGAAAACTTTGGATCTTATTGATTTGAATCTTATTGATGGTCCTCGAATCCTGGTAAGAACGATTTCCGAACTGCTTCTAAAGATTTCATATGTACGCTGAAATGATCTATAATTAATTTCTTAATTTGAAGCCTTACTTCGTCTTTCTCTCTCCCGTTCATTGCAAAACATAAAGAAATGTGAAAATTTTTGCTCAGCTATTCGACCCTAAGTCCTGCATTTGTTTGTGCTTTTGTACGCGCACCTGTGTGAATATGTACATATGATTTGTTTTTAAAGTTTGTTCTTTTCATTTACTTCTTTTTAAAGTTTGTTCTATTCATTTACTTCTTTTTAAAGTTTGTTCTTTTCATTTACTTCTTTTTAAAGTTTTTTCTTTTCATTTACTTCTTTTTAAAGTGTGTTCTTTTCATTTACTTCTTTTTAAAGTTTGTTCTTTTCATTTACTTCTTTTTAAAGTTTGTTCTTTTCATTTACTTCTTTTTAAAGTTTGTTCTTTTCATTTACTTCTTTTTAAAGTTTGTTCTTTTCATTTACTTCTTTTTAAAGTTTGTTCTTTTCATTTACTTCTTTTAAAGCTTGTTCTTTTCATTTACTTCTTTTTAAAGTTTGTTCTTTTCATTTACTTCTTTTTTAAAGTTTGTTCTTTTCATTTACTTCTTTTTAAAATTTGGTCTTTTCATTTACTTCTTTTTAAAGTTTGTTCTTTTCATTTACTTCTTTTTAAAGTTTGTTCTTTTCATTTTTCTTTTTTTAAAATTTGGTCTTTTCATTTACTTCTTTTTAAAGTTTGTTCTTTTCATTTACTTCTTTTTAAAGTTTGTTCTTTTCATTTACTTCTTTTCAAAGTTTGTTCTTTTCATTTACTTCTTTTTAAAGTTTGTTCTTTACATATACTGGTTATTGTCTACTTCCCTCAATATTTTTACCAAAGGAATATTTTCGTATATATTCTTTTTTCAAAATTTCCTATTTTTAGCTTTAACTATTTTTTGCCTTCTACGTTTTTGTCTTTCGTTTTCCTTATTCCTTTCCCATCTCATCCATGTTTTTATACATATTGTTTTTGCATTCGCAATTCTCCTAAGCTATGTGGTTCTGTTTTTCATCTCTTATTTCTCTTATTCCTTTCGCATTCCATGTATGGTTTTTTTTATACACTCCTATTCGTATTTTCTATTCGTCGCTGTTTTCCCTTTTCCATTTCTTGCATATTGTTTTTTTTTACTGCTTTTCTGTTCTCATTTCCTATATTCTATGTAGTTCTCCTTTCATCTCTTTATTTTCTCAATTCCTTGTGTATGCCATGTTCGTATTCCTTAATTACCAAGTATTTCCTCCAAACATTTATCCAAATCCAGCAGGTTTCACAGTGTATCCTTTCTCGCCTAGCAACAAACCTCTCTCTCTCTCTCTCTCTCTCTCTCTCTCTCTCTCTCTCTCTCTCTTAGTCCATTTCTCGTTCCTGCTTAATTATTCATTTCATATCAAGGAGTGAGAATTAACTCTGAAAGTAATATAGAACGCATTAAAACTCTTGTGCAACTCTCTCTCTCTCTCTCTCTCTCTCTCTCTCTCTCTCTCTCTCTCTCTCTCTCTCTCTCTCTCTCTCTCTCTCTGCACGGAAAGTGTTGAGGTTGCAGGATTATAGCCCAGTTTTTGAAATTATTTGCTTGACGTATCATGTTTTATAATGTTACATTCTACACTGCAGTTAAATGTTATATTGGATGTGAGATTGTGGGTGTCATGTTAAATTAGTTACTGGTTTAATCACGTCGAAAAATATTTATTCTTTGCTTGATTTGAACTGTTTTACTTAAGTGAGCGTAATTTTGCTTAGAGGGACCAGTGTTGAAATTGTTCCAATATTCGTGTATGAATTCTGAAGCAAGTCTCTTCAGCCTTTGATATTTTTAAATGTTACCTTTCTCCCACATTAACTTATAGCAGGGGTGATTATGCAAGTTGAAACTGCAAAATTATAATATTGTTTATGATATCAAAAGTTTCTCATTACAAAGCTACGTCCGCTCTTGTCATTTTTGCATCATTTATGAATGAAATGTGCGGGGAAATTGTAATTACTCCGTAATGTTGTGTAATATGTAAATTAGCTTATTATTGTTACGTAACGAAAAGTCCAACTTCAAATATAGTTTAAGTATATGTTTACCAGTGCATTTGTATGTAGTGTTCAATAAAAACAAAATTTTAAAATTAGAATGAGAGGGCAGGTAAATTTAACTGTATGTTTATACAACAGTATCTTCTTGTTACAGGTTTGCTTGTTTGCTTGAAAATGCGGCCTTCCGACGCAATAAAGGTAAGAAGGTTTTATTTCCGAGGTTTAGGCCTTTGTGTATGCCTTATTGAATTTACTTATTAAACACATACACAATTATATATATATATATATATATATATATATATATATATATATATATATATATACATATATATATATTATATATATATATATACATATATATATATATATAT
>NC_089777.1:24976536-24979036 GCF_040412425.1 Macrobrachium rosenbergii | reverse complement strand
CTTCCTTTATCTGCGAAGATAAAACGCGTATGGTACCGGTCCGTGCCAGTGACCCCTCGCTCTTCCGCCCCAATTCTTGTGCAACGGTACCGGTGCATTTGCAACACGCCGCCCTGTTTTATGAAGAGGTAGCTCTCTCTCTCTCTCTCTCTCTCTCTCTCTCTCTCTCTCTCTCTCTCTCTCTCGTGTGTGTGTTTTTTTTGTGTATTAGGTTCTCTCTCTCTCTCTCTCTCTCTCTCTCTCTCTCTCTCTCTCTCTCTCTCTCTCTCTCTCTGTGTGTGTATTAGGTCTCTCTCTCTCTCTCTCTCTCTCTCTCTCTCTCTCTCTCTCTCTCTCTCTCTCTGTGTGTGTGTGTGTGTGTGTGTGTTTTTGTGTATTAGGTTTCTCTGTCTCTCTTTCTTTTGTGTGTGTGTTGTGCATTAGTTCTCTCTCTCTCTCTCTCTCTCTCTCTCTCTCTCTCTCTCTCTCTCTCTCTCTCTCGTGTGTGTGTGTTTGCGTATTAGGTTTGTACTCGTGTATTTTATACGATACAGATGTGATGCTTTTGTGAACGCGTATTTGCAAAAGTCTCTCTCTCTCTCTCTCTCTCTCTCTCTCTCTCTCTCTCTCTCTCTCTCTCTCTCTCTCTCTCTCTTCTCTCTCTCATTTTGATATATTTAGGAGGAGGAGGAAGAGAGAAATAAAGTGGAATGCACGTAGGAACTAGGGCAGATATCACAAGAACATACAATATGGTGTTTCATAGAAAGGGCCCCGCTGGTGTATATTGAGTAATAATGCGAGGGCGGCGTGTAATTTGTGTCCGTGGACTGAGAAGTGTATTAAGTAATAATGTGTTGGGTTTATTGTAATTATATTCTGTTAGCGAGTGTTCAGCCATGTCTCTCTCTCTCTCTTTTTTTTTAATCCAAAGGACTTCGACAAGATTTTGAACTGAAGATAATGGGAACAATATCTCAACGTGAATTTCGAACTTGGTGCAAGAGACGCGAGTCTCGTTTCATTCTTATTTTGTCTTATTTAATTTGTTTTTATTTTTCATTTTTAAATTGTTTATTTTTTACTTTCATTTATTTTCTTTTTGTCTTATTTAATTTGTTTTTATTTGTTATTTATTGTTCGTTATTGAATTATTTTGTAATATTGCTCATTTAAATTGTTTAGATATTTTTTAATGTGTGTATTTTCAGTTTTCATATATATATATATATATTTTCTATGCTTTTGATGGTAAATTAAGATGGAAGGTAATAGGCGCTTGTACCTCACCTGATAATTACTAGAAAATAATAAGATGATTACAAAAATAAATTTATTAACATTAATTGACAAATACTAAGAAGAATGAGCTTAAATGAATTTAAATATTTACTACGAAACTGAAAATTTGAAAATAACAAATGCAATGTGGTGTGCATAATAACAATAAGGATTGAAAATGGCAGTATGGTTCCAGATCAGCGAGAATGGTGCTTTAGTATCAACTGGAATTATTTTTTGACACAAAAGGAAGAACCTATCCCATAAAACAAATTATGCATCAGTAAAAATCCAGGCTAGTAGTCACATGCCCCATGCACGGTCCAATACATCAAACATAATATATATGATCTGTAAGTTCACTGCCATATATATCATAGGCCAATTCACTGCCATAGATTAGGTATCATGGGTTCACTGCCGCAGATTAGGTATCATATGTCAATCATTGCCGCAGATTAGGTGTCTGCAAAATATGAGTAACACCATAATAACATCTTAAAAGGCAACAATTATAATAGCACAGCAGTAAATAACATAGTATAATGAGTATAGCAAACATGCACAATAGTATAAATAGTATAAAAGATAATTTCTACCATGTGAAAGGTTGTAGTTCCTAAGGTAGTGGCTTATGACTTTATATATAAACCCAGGTAAACAACCTAAATATATTCCTGAATGACATCCACAATATATCTATTGGTCAGTAAAGATATCCATGCCATCTACTTAGAATAACACTATCATTTTATTCTAGTTTTAAGAGAAATAACACTACCACATATATATATATATATATATATATATATATATATATATACTATATATATATATATATATATATATATATATTTTATAGTTAATGATAATATATATAAATATAAATGCATGCATTAATAATATAATAATAATAATAATAATAATAATAATAATTACAGCAATAGGCTCTGTAACATAGTAATGTTGATATTAATGGCTGGGCAGCTTCGAGTATTGCTGGGAGCGTATCCATGGAACGGTATTAACATCTGCATTAGCAGCAGCGCCCGATAACCATGATGTAAATTATGATGATGGCTCTGTTAATGCGCGTAGCGTTATAACATCTATCGGTTTATACGTCGTAAGCAAGCTCTTAGGTTCCTATTTGTCTGTCTGTTTGTTCATGTAGGTGTGTATGTGTATATGTGTGTGTGTATATATATATATATATATATATATATATATATATATATAT
>NC_089777.1:24941536-24971536 GCF_040412425.1 Macrobrachium rosenbergii | reverse complement strand
AACCACGACCAGTTGGATAAAAGATCAATGAAGTATATTATATAGTTAAGGAAAAACCAAACAAATTAAGGAGAGAGAGAGAGAGAGAGAGAGAGAGAGAGAGAGAGAGAGAGAGAGAGAGAGAGAGAAGGAGCGGAAGTTAAAGGGGTCTGAGTGTCCATTTCTGCCAACTGTCACTAAACGACTGGGGCCCCAACGGGCCAAACCAGCGGGTTACCGACCGGCATGTTCTCTCCCGTGGACTCCGGCCAAGAAGAAGGGACAGACGCTTCTCTTATCCCCGTATTAAATTACGCGGTCCATTTCCGCCAAGACTGTTTGAGTTTATTATACTAAGAAAGAACAGTGGCCTCGGAAATCTGCCTTATTTTATGGTAATCGTAAAATGCTATCCCTTGTTTATCTTGTGCGTGGAATCTGCATGCAGGACTTATTGGGGTTTATCTAATTGCTAATTTAAATCACCATACGCGTAGGAACTATATGAAGACACGTAGGAGTTAATGTTATTCCTTTATTAAGTTATATTGTTCATTTTCATCAAGATTGTTTGTTCTGTTTAGAAGAACATTTGCTTCGGAAGTCGTGTTTTGTTTCGTAAAAATAATCATAGAATGCTGTGTGCTATTTCATTTACGCATGTAATCAGTATACAAAATTTTGAAAAAAACCACGTCATTTTTCTCTGAAGTGGTTTCGACTGCATTGCTCTTAAATAGAAATGTACACTTTTTTTACACATTATAAAACCTTTGTTCTGTTTCATTTACGCATGTAATAAATATATTTTTAAGTCGAAATTTTATTCTGAAGTTGTTTCGTGTGCAATTTCGAGTAAATAGAAATTTGCATTTTTTTTACACTAGTTATATGACCCAGTATTGTTTTATTTACGCATGTAATCAAAATCAAAATTTTTTTAATTAAAATTTTTTCCTAAAGTTTTGTGTGCAATTTCGCGTAAACAGAAATCACCACTTTTTTTTTTTTTTTTTTTTTCACCAACTGAAGTTGTTATTCTATATTATCTATGCATACAATCCTTATGAAGACGTTTAAAACACCTACAGCTTTTTCCCTGAAGGGTTTCGACTGAAACGTCCCGTAAATGGAATTCTGCATTTTGTTTACAGCGGAATCCGTTTAAAGACTTTGCAAAATCCTCTTGAATTTTCCCTGATGCGCTTTCGATTCAAATTTCCCGAGATGTAACCGAGTACCGGGACATTTCCCTGAAAAAAAGCGGGACGCCATATCTTAAAAACTAACCTTAGAATTTCCTTGAAAATAATCTCATTATGTTTCCCACACCCAAATTAATGCAATGGTGCTACCATAACGTAAACCCAACCCAACCTAACCCAATAATAACCTAACCCAACTCAACCCAATAATAACCTAACCCAACTCAACCTAACCCAACCTAGGGGCATGGCAAACAAACCGGGCTGGTGCAGTGCTAGCATACGTCTCAGGAATTTGCGTCCGTCCGTAAACGAAGAGCGAGGCCGCGTTCGGCTCAATGCCTGCAGACCACATGAGGTTAGCCGAGTTAGTGCATGAGCAAGTCCTCTTCCAGGTCGTCGTCATCCTGATGCGGGGAGCAGTTTCTGAGTCAAATCTGGGAGGCCTTTTGTGTTGTTAGATAATATTCATTCACGCAAAGTGTGCTTAACTGTGCAGTCGAACTTTTATAGAAATGGCTGTAAGGTATATAACCTTGCGAATTCTTTATACAAACCGTTCAGCTTAGGAATTAGTTGAATCAGTTGCTTAGAAATAAGTTGACCCTATTGCTTAGATATCAGTTGACCCAGATTGTATTTTTATTTCATTCCACAATTACACATTCTTTACAACGTTTCCCTTTTAACCCGAAATAAATATCATCAACATCATGTTAAACACTGTAAGCAATGACTTTTCAAATTATATATTTACTTATATTTTTATTTTGATGAATTACATAGAGATATATCAGTATGCACGGTACCTAATGGGCGTCTTATTCAAATGAGATAAATATGACCATAATTTTTTAATTAGGTCAAAACTTCATCCTCAAGATAAACGGCGTTCATTACGAGGATTTTTGGGAGGTGGTTTGATTACTCTTATCTAAGGAGCAGTGAGGTTGGAAAAAAACTTTTGAAGATATTCCGAGTGAGCGTGGTGTTTTTTTTCACTCATTTTTAAGTCTTTTTTTTTTTTTTTTGGTGTCTTGGGGGAATTAATCGTTTTGTTTTTGTTTGTTTTTTTATCTTGTCTATATTCTCCCATACGGATTTACTTGACTATTATTATTATTTATTACGAGCTTCTTGGCGCGCGCTACGCGCACTGGAACACGGCGCTGCTGTCTTCCCTTCCCTCCCGATCTCCTACCTGCCCCGCCCCCACCCGGGGCGGACAAACAGGTTTGCAGGAGGAGGGATGGGATGTCTCCCCTACCATCCCGTTCCCCTACCTACTCCGCCCCCACCCGGGGTGGACAAACAAGATCCACTGGATTTTATTATTATCCATTATTATTATTATTATTATTATTATTATTATTATTGACGTTGGTCAGGAAGGAAGAGACTGTAATTTGGGTGATACACTTCATCAAGATCAAGTTTTTGCAGCATACTTGATTGATACAAAATGTCGTCGGAATGACTATGGTTATCGATTTTGGTGTAATGAAAGACGGAGAAACATTGGCAAGAATGTTTGGTTATAAAAAATCAATAATCAAAGAATCAGAGAAAAATTAAAAGTTAAGTATATCTTAGTTTAACCAGACCACTGAGGAGCTGATTAACAGCTCTCCTAGCACTGGCCCGAAGGATTAGATTTATTTTACGAGGCTAAGAACCAGTTGGTTACCTACCAACGGGACCTACAGCTCATTGTGGAATCCGAACCACGTTATGACGAGAAATGAATTTCTGTCACCAGAAATAAATTCCTCTAATTCTTCATTGGCCGGTCGGAGACTCGAACGCGGGACCAGCAGAGTGCTAACCGAGAGCGATACCCACCCGTCCAATGAGGAACTAAGAATCAGGGAAGCATAACATATTTAGAGAGAGAGAGAGAGAGAGAGAGAGAGAGAGAGAGAGAGTTGACCATAAGAAGAAAAAGAATTCGGGAGGAGAAAGAGATTCAGAGACGGAGTCTGTTTAGGCTGCCCCCCTGGCCAGCTGTTACCATCTGGCCCTCTGCTGGGTGCCATTTCTCTCGTCGGTTTGCTACTGAAACGTCCAGTTTTATATATATAAATATGTATATATATATATATATATATATATATATATATATATATATATATATATATATATAATATATATTTATTTATTATATATATATTTATATTATATATATATATTATATGTAGATATATGTATTATATATATATTATATATATAGATATATATATTATATATATATATATATATATATATATATATATATATATAATGTATATATATATTAGTGTATTTATTAACTGCAGTTCAAGATTAGATTAGTCTTATTTGCTTTAAAAGATCAACTTTCTATACATATGTTTATTGGCTTATATTCCTACTCAGTAATAAAAGAGTGTGTATATATGTGTATATACCGAACTCAAGAGAGAGAGAGAGAGAGAACAAGAACACTGGAAGGGGGTAAAAGGTAAAAGAAAAAAGAAAGGAAGGAAAAAGAAAGTGCGATCGACAAGTGTTTTAGGTGTCCACTGCGGCCAAGTGTTACAAGTTGCCCCCCACTGGGTAACATTTTCCTGTTGATTTGGTTCTCGGGCGAAGAATGAGTTTTCTTATCCCCGGGAAAACCATTTTCTTATTCCCGAGAAAACAATTTTCTCTTTTTCTTTGTAGGAAAATTGCTGGTTCTGTCAGAATGCTGTGTATTCACTCGCGGAAAGTGATTAATTCGTTTTCTGTTTCGGGCAGAATTATTATTATTGTTGCCAGAAATCAATGTATTTGTTAATCTATAGGGAATTCTTTCCAAAAGGGAAGTCTTTCAAAACCATTCAGCTGAATATGTAGGAACAAATACATTTACGCGTTAGTGTTTAATATTTCCAAAAGTTAATTCTTTCCGAAACACTTGAAAATAATTATATAAGAATAAATACATTCACACATTAATGTTTAACACTTTCAGAAGTGAATTCTTTCAAAAACACTTGAATAATCATAAGAATTAATACATTTACACAATAATGTTTAACACTTCCAAAAGTGAATTCTTTCAAAATCACTCGAATACATCTGCGATTTAGTGTTTAATTTCTCCTAAAGTGAATTCTTTCAAAAACATTATCTACTAATTATAAATTAGTAGTTAGTCTTTTTGAAAGAATTCACTTTTGGGAGTGTTAAACATTAATGTGTAACTATTTGTTGTTATACAATTATTAAAGTGTTTTTGAAAGAATTCTCTTCCGAAAATGTTAAACATTAATGTGTAAATGCGTGCATTCTTATATAATTAGTTAAGCGTTTTCGAAAGAATTAACTTTTGGAAGTGTTAAACATTAATGTGTAAATGTATTTGTTCCTATATAATTATTCAAGTGTTTTTGAAAGAATTCACTTTTGGAGGTGTTAAACATTAATGCGTAAATGTATGTGTTCGTATATAATTAGTGAAGTGTTTTGGAAAGAATTCCCTTTTGGAAACATTAAAGATTAATATGCGTTAGTGATTGTCTGTTCTGTAATAGGAATGAATTAGTGTAAGTACATTTTCACCAAGTGATCATAATAGCACAAAAGTATACCTTAGTTTAACCAGACCAGTGAGCTGATTAACAGCTCTCCTAGGGCTGGCCCGAAGGATTAGATTTATTTTACATGGCTAAGAACCAATTGGTTACCTAGCAACGGGACTACAGCTTATTGTGGAATCCGAACAACATTATAACGTGAAATGAATTTCTATCACCAGGAATAAATTCCTCTGATTCTTCACTAGCCGGTCGGAGAATCGAACGCGGGACCAGCAGAGTGCTAGCTGAGAACGATACCCACCTGCCCAATGAGGAACTCATAATTGCACAGGCTGGTGAGTTAATGTGGGTATGAAGAGAGAGAGAGAGAGAGAGAGAGAGAGAGAGAGAGAGAGAGAGAGATTTGGGAAATATTAAGCATTAATGTGTATTAGTGATTTCTGTTCTGTAATAAGAATGACTTATCACAAGTACATTTTTACCAAGGGATAATCGTAGCGTATAGGTGGACAAGACAGTTGAGTGGGTGTGGAGAGAGAGAGAGAGAGAGAGAGTTATGAAATGAGTGGAGGTGGGGGGATCTCAATATGATGTAGAGCATCATTTAATTATTGTGTTAGATTTGTGTATTTTTTTTTTACCATTTTTTATTTTTTAAAGCTTTGCGGTTGTCTGTAGGGTCAATAAAATGTAACTGTAATCAATTTCCTCATTATTCTATCTGGTGGGTGATAGATCATGACGTCAGTAGCCATACTGATTATCTGGTACGTCCTTTCCATATGAAATTAATTTATTACAGATATCACACCGAATATAATTTGCCATAATCCCAACTCTTTTATAACGACAAGTTTAATACAACAAAGTTTTGTAACGTGAATTTTGAATCTTTTGTTTTTATGTTGTGAGAAACTCACATTCTCTGGAATGGTGTGATTGCCTTTTAATAAATAGTTCGTTAGTTTTTTGAAATGGCAGAAAGATTATATATAGAAGGCAAGTTAATTCTCAATCATTTTACCTTTGGAGATATATATATACATATATATAGTGTATATAATACATATTTATATATCTATGCTTATATATACACATATTGTATATACTGTACACATACACACACACACACACACATATATATATATATATATATATATATATATATATATATATATATATATATGCAGCTTATACATCTGTGCATATATACACACACACACACACACACATATATATATATATATATATATATATATATATATATATATATATATATATATATATAGATATGCACAGATGCATGTGTGTGTTATTCATCTGTGTATATACATAGATATATAAATATGTATTATATCTATATATATGTATATATGTATCTCCAAAGGTAAAATGATTGAGAATTAACTTGCCTTCTATACAAATCTTTCTGCCATTTCAAAAAACTAACGAACTATTTATTAAAAGGCAATCACACATTCCATATATATATATATATATATATATATATATATATATATATATATATATATATATATATATATATATATATATATATATATATATATACGCGCGCGCGCGCACAATTTCTTTCTCCATGCTATTTTATCGTCAGGTATGACCCAATTGGCTACAGGTTACCTGTCCCTTGGGTCCTCTCGAATTAAAACACTGCAAATGGGTCGGGCTTTAATCAATTTTATTTCCGTTTTGTTATCATTTCTTATATTGATTGCTCCTGTAAATTCCGTGTCGTTCCTTGCGTCTTTTTCGTTTCCATTCCTCTCTTTCTTTATGCTGCTGTTTGTAATTGTCTTTACTAAAGAAGAATATTTCGTTTCTCTTGTATGTTGAAGTAAAATGTTTTATTTCATTTTTTCAGTTCTTTTTTCTTATTTTCTATTATATCTGTTTTCTTTAGGAAAACGAAATTCATCTAACACTTAGCTACAGTAAATATTGACAATTATTTTAGTTTGTAATTTTCACTTCATTATTTATTAGCTAATTACAAAGTAAATTTGGCCATAAATGACCACAGTCGTTGTGGCGCTAAATTGCATTAATAGAACAGCCCCCCCCTCTAATTCATCCCCTATCAGTCATTTCCAAATTCAACCGGACCATCCATTCGTCAGCCTGGCACTTGGGTGTCGAAGTGGCACCAGTCCAGGCCCCCCTTCCTCCTCCTCCTCCTCCTCCTCCTCCTCCTCCTCCTCCTCCTCCTCCTCCTCCTCCTCCTCCTCCTCCTCCTCCTCCTCCTCTTTCCCCCCCCAGCAGCTTGATCCCAGGCTTGGTCTCTCATCTTATAATCTCGGTGAAACCAAATGATTCACTCCAGCAGATTCCGGCATCAATGGAGGAGGAGGCTAAGGCAAACAAACGGCGTTGCAAATGGAAATGAATTCGGAGCCGGGGATCGATCTCTCTTGGTCGGCCGGGGGGTTGGGGGGATGGTTTCTGGGGATATGTTGTCCAGCAGTCAGAGGAATGTTTACTGTGAATGGCCGTCGGAAGTCTTCTTGTTTATTTATATATTTATTTATTTATTTGTTTATTTTCACTGTGGGGAGACCGTTGTAGAAAGGTAGGTATTATTTTTACCGCAGCCATGAGAGAGAGAGAGAGAGAGAGAGAGAGAGAGAGAGAGAGAGAGAGAGAGAGAGAGAATATATGCATTTTATGCACCATACATCAAAATATTGTAGTTTTTAAAATTATTGTTGTCCAGCAAATATATATCCATCACCATATTTTAACTACCGCGTAATCTCTCTCTTTAGAATTATAACGTAAAACTATTGGAACAAAATAGCATCAGTTAAAGAAAACTGCTCATTTAACAGAGAAATGATATACTAGAATTGACGTAAATGCATAACGAAAGTGTAAAAGAGAAGAGGAGAGAGAGATATAACGATAATAGGAAAATGGGAATTGAGAGAGACAGAGAGAGATCTAAAAATATAATAGAAATATACAGCGAATAATGACGTTTACTACTGCCAGGTTCTCAGTCGTTGATTTTGTAACGAAGCCAAAAATACAGTCCTTTATTTCTTGAAGTGTTCCTTCTGGCGGTGAGGACAGCACTGCCCTAAAATGGAAAACTGCAGTATCTGCAAAATTTTCGAAATTGAGATACGCCACTATTGGACTCGTGAAACGGTAATACACAAATTACTGCAGTTTTTCAGAATGAATCTTCAGTGCTTTATTTAGGGGGTCCCATTCGCAGTATCTGCAAAGTCAGTAGTAAGGCAAGGGAAAACTGCAGATCTACCATTTTTCTCACTTTTGTATTTTTGCAGATAATGCAGTCTTCCATTTTAGGGCAGAGTGGTCCGCGTAAACCTTGAGATTTTTAAAAGTTCATTTTTAAGGAGAAAGGGTTTATTGTATCCTCCAAGACAACATTATGATTGTGTACATTGGCAGATATCTCCTATTCAGCATTTTTGCAAAGTGTGCACATGTTCACAAGCTGTTATGACAGGTGTACCAGTGCTTAGTAAATAAATTATTCTGATTTTGTGCATTGTACTTAATCAAATACAGTAAGTAAATTACGCACATCGTTTGTTCAAGTTCAGTGCTTCATGAAATCTAGGTGTAATATTAGATAATGGTAAAAATTGTCCTTTTTCTTCGTCTCAGACTGCTATTGAAAGAGTGTGTGTGTGTGTATATATATATATATATATATATATATATATATATATATATATATATATATATATATATATATATATATATATATATATATATATATATATATATATATATATATATATATATATATATATATATATATATATATATATATATATATATATATGACCTGTTTTCTTGGTCCCAAACTCCAAATGAAAACGCTGGCATTTATTATAGTAAGAATATGCAAGGGCAAATTCACAGAGTATATTTCTTGAACATTTGCGAAAAATCTCTTCTCTTCAATTTTTGTATTCCTGACAGATCGACACTGGCCTGACAACTTCTCAATATACTCTGTATTCTCTAAGGGCCGATAATTGGCTCTTATGTGTTGAAGTTCACGGGAGTCGATAAATTTCACCTTATTTTCGAGGTTCATTTAATGGCACTTTTGAAATTTCAAGAGAGCTTTAGTTTAGCAAGTAGCGGGACGTTTCGAAATTCGACCCCGGAAACCAGAAGGTCCAATTATTGGCATTATATGGATTTTATATTTGCATGTTAAAGCATTTACCAGGATGCAATTTGTGGGACTGTTTAATAAGTAACGCAAGGAGCTACAGTATTTTTGAATATAATTATCGGCGTTCGGTTTTTAGATTTGATAAGTTGCAAAATTATAAGATTTAAGTATAAGCAGTACTTAAAGATGATTATTAACGAAATTTTGGTTAGTAAGCGGCACTTTTTTGTATGGTTGGATTTTTGCATTATTTCAGAGTTGAATAACTTGATCCATATTATGCTGCTGAATAACGTAATCTATGTTTTATGACTAAATAACTAAATCAGTGTTATGCGATTATAATAAAATTGCATTTGCAATTTATTTTGAAGGATTATTTTTCGTATCTTTGTTTCAGTATTTTCACATAATGTAAATCACAGTGACAACGGCAGTAATAATTTTACGATTTAATCCTATTCATAATTTTATGATCATCACCAGGGCGACCTTACTTTTGTGAAGAAGGTCATTGACCTTTTAAATGTATTTAATTGGAAAAATGAGAGTCATTTCAGAGTCAGTTGAACAGTAACGACGTCGCTGTAGTTTATGTATATCTACAGTATTATAATTAAAGAAACAACCCATAAATCTAACTGTCATGCAAATATGCTGGAACGCCGCTGGAACGCCACCATTTCCAGCGCCTCTACCGCCCTCCTCTCTCGCTCCTCACCTTGCAATCTCCCGGAAATCAGGTGATTTAGTGAAATAGATTCCGGCATCAATGGAGATAAAGGTAAACAACAAACGTCACTGCAAATGGAAATGAATCCGGACTGGAAATCGATCGGATGGGGTTCTCCCAGGGTCGGGAAGTCCCGGGTCCTGGAACGCCAGGGGGTTGGAACGACGAGGGCCTGGAACGCCATGGGTCTGGAAGGCCAGGGGCTTGGAACTCCTGAGGCCCGGTACGCCAGGGCGCGGTACTCCAGGGCCTGGAACTTCCGGGGCCTGGAACGCCAGGGGATTGGAACGCCAGGGGCCTGGGACGCTAAGGGCTGGAACTCCCAGGGCCTGGGACGCCAAAGTCCTGTCCAGGGACCAGGAACGCCAGGGGCCTGGAACACTGTCCAAGAAACGAAAGCGACTTGGGTGAATATCGTTTTTGGATAAGAAGGGCTTCGAATGTGCTCGTGTTTATATTGATGTATTTTAGAATATTAAAATAGGATAAAGTCTGCCGGAAAAGCAACTAGAAGGAAATCAAAATAAGACAGAAACATGAGATGAACGCAAGGTATTTTGTAAAAGAAACTTAAGCAATTTTGAAGTAAAAAAGATGAAAAGAATTGATTAATGAATGAATTTGTCATTTGATGTTTATTATTTTCTCTCTGATCATGAGGAGGAAGATAAACTTACATTATTTGCCAAATTGTTCAGTTGATTGTCTTTTTTTTTTTTTTGGTTGGGGGGCGGTTTGAGATCTTAGATTCTCTCCCTTTCGAATGACTTCATCACATATCTTACAAAAATCATAGGCTTTGCGTATATTGATTAGTTTACCTGGCCCTTTTTTTTAAATTGTTCTAAATAATAAACCATTTTACGTGATTTACAGAATAATCATGTTGCAACAGGGTCACTGTCCTTTCTGTGAACATTTATTTTAATATCTTTCTCTACTTACATCCTGTTCATTCTATTTACCTATTTTCAGTTACATTCTGCATGAAACATATTCATTCATTCATCGGAAATGAGTAACTCAATCTCTTTTACAGAGAATATGACTTTGATATTATGAGCGTGAATTTTATATTTGTTAAACAGATGCGACTCGTACGAATCTAATTATCTTCATTAAGTTACGAGAGTGAAAACATTTGTATATTATCTGATTAAACCTCATTAAAAAGTTTACCATAATGCGTTAATGAGAGCCTTAAATTTGTCATAAAATTTGCCGTAATTGGTTTGTAATGAATATTTACGAAAGCTGAAAGCTCGTACGCGTTATTTAATGTAAATTTACAGAAAGGGGGAATTGTGTAACAGTGTCCTTTTCTTACGTTTTGTTTTTATAAGGATATCTTTGTCTTCCTGTGCAAAGAACTATTGAGAAAATTATGTAAATTCCATAAACTATCTTTGTTGAGAAGAATTTTATTTTTATTATTTAGGGACTTTTGTTCAAATCTTTCAGGAACATCTTTCTAAAAAGTATTAACTGCATATTTGAAAGACAGTTTTAAGAACATCGTTACGTCACTAGAGCGGTAATTAAACTTTAGCTTCTATGTCGTATGCCATTCTCTACAGAACTTAATTCATTATTAGAACAGTTCGAATCTGGAATCATCATGTGAACATCTTAATGTTAAGAATGGGATGTAATATTTTTTTTATAGTGACTTCAAGTTGACATCCTTCCGTTTTTTCTGATGTAAAGAAGTTCCTTAATACTTTCGTTTTTTGCATTTGCTTTTCCTCAATATTTTTTCAGTTGATGTTATAAAGTAGCTTATTGATAGAACGCTTGAGCTAGTATTTTGCGGGGTATGGAGTTCGATTCCCGTTTTCATCTTACTTGATCTAGTTGTATAGGGGGTACGGGGTGTGGTTTAGTGTGGAGAGGAGGGGGGGGAGGGAAAAAGGTTTAGTACGTATGTCTTTGTACCAGACATGACCCCAACGCCATTTGATGGTATGAGACTGACTTTGACATTTTCTCTCTCTCTCTCTCTCTCTCTCTCTCTCTCTCTCTCTCTCTCTCTCCTTCTTCTTCTTCTTCTTCTTCTTCTTCAAACAGTAAGAAGGATAACAGTTACAAACGGGAAGTGAATTAACAAAAAAAAAAAAAAAACATATAACGCAAAGATATCTATCACGCACGCACGAACACAAACAAAAAGGAGAAGAAGAAGAAGAAGAAGAAGAAGAAGAAGAAGAAGAAGAAGAAGAAGAAGAAGAAGAAGAAGAGGAAAGAAGAAGAAACTTTGAGAGAAATAGTGAATAAAGGCTCGGAGAAAAGGAGTCTAGGGAAAGTAAGGAAAGTGCGCGACCAATGTTTATTGCGACCGGCTGTTACCAATTGACCTCCTCCTCCTCCTCCTCCTCCTCCTCCTCCTCCTCCTCCTCCTCCTCCTCCTCCTCCTCCTCCTCCTCCTCCTCCTCCCCCCACCATCGGCCGACTCTCTCATCTGTTGATTTCGTCCTGAGAGGTTAGAAGTGTAAAGCCGTCGTTGCCTCTGGGTTCCAAGTTCTCTCTCATTCAGGCTGGAGGGTGCTATTAGTTTGCTAGGAAATTGAATTGTGTTGTATTTGTTTTATGATGTATATGTGTGTGTGTATATGTATGTATGTATGTATATAATATATATGATATATATATATATATATATATATATATATATATATATATATATATATATATATATATTATATACATATATATATGTATGTATACTCGTATGCATATGTATATATATATATGTATGAAATATTCCATCCGTTGTCCTCTTCTTCAACAGGTTTTGTTAAATAATGAGCAGTAGCAGGTTCCTTTTGGCTGCATGTAACTTCCAGGGAACTCTGGCCATTTTTAGATAGATTTGCCCCCAAATGGTAGTTAACCTCATCCCCGAGAAATGGTAATTTCTGGAAGATATAATATAAAGTCATATACAGTATAATATAAAGGAACTTCCTCCTCGTCGCCGTTAGTGTCTCTGCCACAAGAATTAGACTGCGCCACTTGCACTGAGGTAGTGCCTGCTACTCGTACTTTCGAGCTTCAGTATCCGTACTCTAGACAGGTAACCAACCACCTTGCCAGAGCCTGCTATCAGAAGAAATCTGTTATTTCCTTAGATGTGAATCCAGAAAAGCCTGCTATAGGTAGCTGATGAACAGCTGTGATATATTGCTTTAAAGCATCCTGTGCAATTGTCTCAGTCATTTTGACATATATATTGTTGTTTATGTGTTGGTACAATTGTTTCATGGTAGAAATATCTTTTTTTTTTTAGTTTTCTGTAAAAGAAAACTATTGTGCCGTCTTTGTCTGCCCGTCCGCACTTTTTTCTGTCCGCACCTTTTTAGTCAGCCCTTCAGATCTTGAAAGATACTGAGGCTAGAGGGCTGCAAATTGGCATGTTGATCACCCACCTAGAGGGCTGCAAATTGGGATGTTGATCACCCACCCTCCAATCGTCAAACATACCAAATTGCAGCCCTGTAGCCTCAGTAGTTTTTATTTTATTTAAGGTTAAAGTTAACCATAATCGTGCTTCTGGCAACTATAGAGGAGAGGCCACCACCGGACCATTGTTAAAGTTTCATGGGCCGCGGCTCATACAGCATTGTATCGAGACCACCGAAAGACAGATCTATTTTCGGTGGCCTTGATTATACGCTGTTGCGGCTGTACAGAAAACTCGATTGCGCCGAAGAAACTTCGGCGCAATATTTACTCGTTTTCTCATGTATTCATTTCATTTGGTTTTCTTGCTTTTACATTTGACCATTACAAGTAGATTTCTTCTTAGGATTGGTTCATGTTAATGTTTTACTCCCTTGATTAGTGATAATGATAATATTACTGATAATGATGATAACGGCGATAATAATAATTAAAATGATAATAATAAACTATGTATAATATTCTTTAAAAGTTGTATGTTGAATCTTCACATACTCTTGAATTACAATATATTTTTCAAATTACATTGTCGTGAGATTATGCAATACAGTATAATGCGAGTGATCAATGTGTACAAGAAATATAGAGGTAAAAGATAGACACTAAACGCGGAAATAATGAGAGGAAAAAGTGCAGAGGAAATCATTTTAAGTGCTTGATAGATTTCGTCGGCGAGAAAAGTGTCGGTTCAGCATCGTTATCACCAAGAGTTCGTTCCAAATTGAGTTTTTTTTTTCTGTTTCTTTTTTAACTGAAGATTTTTTTTTTCTATATTTCAGGGTGAGAACTTTGGCAATCTAGAGATAGTGACGTCTGTTGATCTAAATGACATATTCGATCATATATGTTTTATTTTTTTCAGTTTTTACTTTTATTTTCTCATATTTTTCTTTTTTATTTTATGTTCTCAGTGTCCTGACAGAATATGATCTTATTACGTTGAATTACCAATAATGAGGCTTGTTGATAGTGTTTTTTATTTCATAGACAAGATAATTTCATAGGGATGATTCCAATTTGTAGTAAAATTTCTAAAATATGCAGTAATAAAGAGAAAATGAAGAGAAAGGAAAAGAACGAATAATTCGATTCCTGTGTTTGCAGGGTAACGAATTTTGAGAAGCCAGTTGTATCAACATAGAATTGAATCCTTCGCCCTCCAAAAAAAAAAAATATTAGAAAACATTTAGATACTGCAAAATATTTATATATATATAGATCTATATAATTATTTATATATATATATATATATATATATATATATATATATATATATATATATATATATATATATATATATATATATTTGTACAGTTATCAACATAACGGGTCATGAAAAAGTGTGTGGTTATCATATATATATATATATATATATATATATATATATATATATATATATATATATATAATATATTTTTAACCTCTTAATTCCTGCAGATTTAGATAAAGTCAGTTAAATCGCTTGACTTGAAACTCAAAAGGCTTTTGGTACTGCCTAAATCACGGACATTTTGGCTTTAATATCAGCATGCGTAGAATTTTGACTTCCTAAACCAGTAAGTTTTTTAATTAATCTAAAAATCACTGTGCCTAAGGTTCAGGCTTCTAAAATCTGTAGGCCCTGGCCATTCACTTCACTGTCAGTATTATTAGGACTTGGACCCTTTGAAAGCAACAGACATAACTTTTAGTTTCATGTCCAGTACGTTTCCTACAATACTTTCCGAACCAGTGAGTGGGGTTATGTTGTTAATTTCCTTAATAAATTTTTTTTTTTTTTTTTTTTTTTTTTTTTTTTTACTTTAGATCTGTCTTAGAATTTCGGCTTTGGTTCTCGTGCTGGAAAGTCGGCACAGTATTATGAAGTTCTAGCAAAATATTGTTCTGATAACAAAGTACAAAGACGACAGTGTCTTATTAAGGGAGGGGTGTGTTTTTGATGGTGGTTTGGTAGACTTTGCTTTCTCTGATTTAACCTTTTCTCTATCTATCTACCTATCTATCTACTTATATATATATATATATATATATATATATATATATATATATATATATACATATATATATATATATATATATATATATATACATATATATATATATATATAAATATATATATCTATATATACATATATATATATATAAATGTATGTCTATATATATATATATATATATATATATATATATATATATATAAATATATATGTCTATATATACATAAATATATATATATATATATATAATGTATGTCATATATACATATATATATATATATATATATATATATATATATATATATATATATATATATATATATTTTATATATATATTGTGTGTTTAGGGATGGATGTGAGGGTGGCTGTGGACACTTGGCTGTACACCACATAGTACACCCAATAAGCAAGTCTTACAAGAAATTACAGCTCCCAAAAGCAAAAGGAAACAAATAAACAAACAAACAAACAAACGCATCTTTGTTCCTCAACTAAGGAAAGCCATGTATCCAGACAGAAATTTCTCTTCGTTGTAGGACCAAATCGACAGGATAAATACCACCCAGTTGGTGGCGTGGTGTCCTTGGTGTTGGTGGGGGTGGGGGAAGGGGGGGGAGGCCTCCTGTGGGTGGGGATGCGTCTTAGGGAGGAGGGGAAGGGGGGTGGGAGGCCTTCTGTGGGTGGGGATGGGTCTTGGGGAGGAGGGGTGGGGTGAGGGGTAGGGAGCTAGGAGCTCTTGGTAACAGTTGGCCGCAGAGGACACTTCCATTCTCTTTTATTTCACGCTTTCTTTCATTCTCTTCTGTTGCTTTTATGTGCCTCCCTCTCCCTCCCCCTCTTTCCTTTATTTCTTTTGTGGTGGCGAACTGTGTCTTCATTTTATCCTTTTCCCCATATTTTATTTTCCAGAAAGTCAATTTCAGTTTAATTTTTCCCGTTTGTATGGTGGAAGCCTGAATTTGTTTTTTTTTTTTTTATTTGAGAAAGTTTCTGCCACATCATTGATATGTTATCATAAACAGTTTATAGTAACAGGGATAAAATTTATCAGCATACTCATAGCCTTGGCATGTTCATGACAACAAATTGTTTATATTGGGTAAAAGTTAACAGCTACCTATAGCCTGAACACGTCATTGTAATAAATAGTTTATAGTAAAGGGGGAAAGGCTAACTACATGCCTATAGCCTTGGTATGTTTATTATAATAAAAAAGTTTATAGTAAAATGGTAAAAGTTAACATCACGCCAATAGTCAAGGCTGTTTTTTTTACCCATTTCTATGTAAATTCTCAGCCAGAAACAGACAGACTTTTGTGGGAGGACCCGATTCGGTCTAGTTGGAGTGGCGCCCTGTGCAGAGGTTACTGGGCTTTGCTGCCCTTCGGAGACCCATCCGATTGATTCCAGCGTCGAATTCATTTCCATTTGCAAGCTGCCTTTGTTTACCTTTGTCTTCATCGCTGCTGGAATCTGTTTGCGAGGATCACTTGATTTCGGGGAGGCTCTGTACTGTAGACTCTGTAGGGCTACAGAGCAAGAGCGTGGCTGTGTATACAGTAGGTGCAGGCACGGCTACAGCAGTCAGGTTTTGCTAGACTTGACTGGCTGTAGAGTTTCTGAAAAAGTGAAATAGTATTTTTCAGCTTGCCATGTTTCGCCTGCTCAGAAAGTTGGGGGCAGAATTATTTGAAATACGTCATTTTTTGTTGAAGGGCCCCCGACAGCTGTCAAGTTTTGCTAGACTTTTGCGGGCTGTAGAGTTTCTGAAAAAGTGAGTAATTTTTTTGTTTGTCATGTTTTGGCCAAGTCGAGAATTTAGGGTAGATTTATTTGAAATATCTCATTTTTTTGTAGGGGCCCCCTACAGCTGTCAGGTTTGCTAGACTGAGGGGCTGTAGAGTCTCTCAAAAAACATAATAGAATTTTAGAGTTAGTCAGGTTCGCCCATTCAAAAAATTAGGATAGACCTATTTGAAGTATCTCATTTTTAACAAAAGGTTTGTTGTCCATAGAAGCATACTTGCTAATTTCATCCATGATATTGCTAATTACTTTTTGGTGTTTACTTTGCCTAATAAACTTGGTCAAATATCTTGTACAAGATCGATGTGTCTCAGACATACGCCATGTGATTCCTTGATTGAGGAAAATTATTCCTAACACCAGTAGTCTGTTCTGCAAGCCTTAATTTTTATTAATTTTGCTTATTCGTTTTTCAGAGGCTTATTACTAACACAACACTTCAACAGTACTCTCATTAGTTGACATTCAAACAGAAGGCAATAGGAATTACAGAAAAAAAAGAGATCAGGTTATTCCAAAATAAAAAATAAATGAACAAACTAATTAATAAGTTATACGTGTTTTTCCCTGTCAAACCATATCCACTGGAAAACCTCAGAAGAAAGACGAAGACTTAACTCGTAAATGTAGATTATCCAAAGAGTGAGTGTTTGCCCTTCCAGAACATCTGTAAACCTTCCTCAGACCTGAAGCATCACTCTTCAGGCGCCTTAAGAATCTCTTAGAGATGGAAGTTAAGCCCTTTTTACATGTTCCGGAGATGGTAAGATCACATTACCAGTTGTTCTCTCGTTATCTCGGAAATTCGCTTTCTTTTCCTTCCATTTCTGATGTTCAAAAGTATGGTGATGATTTAAGTTTAGATTTGTAACGCATTTTTGCTGGTTTAGTATTTTGTTGGGACTAAATAAAATCAGTTTTTTTTCATGTTAATGTATATATATATATATATATGTATATATACAGTATATACATATATATATATATATATATATATATATATTTATATTTCTTTTGTGAAACATATTCCTATACTTACATCCACATCTAGGAGAGCAACGTGCGTCGTAAATTTAACGCATATCATCCACTAGATATTTTGCGAAGGGAAATAATGATAATTTTCAGTCCTTCATTCGGAAAGACTGTAATGGTTTCTAGTCTCGATTTTTGGACTGTTTATATTCAAGAACAATAAAGCCCTTCACTGGGCGTTCAGAAAAACTGAATGTAAAGTTTGTTGTCTGTTGCCTTATATCTTAGCATTTCTTTAACTTTCTAGTGGGGTAGTGCCGTCAGTGTACCTGTAGGCGTTACTGAAGGTTCTTCGCAGCGTGCCCTCGGCCCCTAGCTGCAAACCCTTTAGTTCCTTTTACTGTACCTCCATTCATATTCTCTATCTTCCATTTTACTTTCCACCCTTACTTAACAGGTGATTCATAGTTCAACTGCGAGGTTTTCCTCCAGTCACACCTTTCAAATCTTTTACTGTCAATTTCCGTTTCAGCGCCGAATTACCTCATAGGTCCCAGTGCTTGGCCTTCGACCTAAATTCTATTTTCAACTCAACTTAAACTTCCTACATGTCTGCAATAAATTCATTATTCTTGCATGACTGGAAAGTTTTTAATGTGATTTTCTTTTGTGTTTTATAGGAACTGTAAAGTGCAGTTTTTCCCCAATAAACTCTTGGAAACTAGTACTGCAACTATTTCTCTTGATTATAAACACCCATACAGCTAGTTCTAACTAGCACAAGCTCTTCTTACTTAAGGAACTTTAAACAACAGAGTTGTAGATAAAACATGAGGTACTGCTACGCAAAGCGAAACTTTGTAATTACAGTAATCACACATCATTACCATATTCCTGAAACTACCGGTGAGTCACTTAAAGTTATGAGGTTGGGAACAAAAAAATAAAGATGGATAGCTGGTAATAAACTTTACAGTGATAAAGGGAGCTCTCACATTTGCTTCGTGACAAATAGCTTGAAAATTACCATCACTCACCTCTCCCCTCCTCCGACCCGACCCCTCTCCCCCAGTCATATTACATCCCCTCCCCCCCCTCCCCTTCCCCTCTCCCCCAGTCATATTACGTCCCCTCCTCCACCCCCATTACCCCTCCCCTATTCCCCCCCCACCCCGTGTCACATCCGCCATCATTATATTGTAATTTTCTTCGGAAAATTACGATCCAATATCGTATAAAAATGAGTAAAACACTAGAGCCATTTAATATTGATGCAGAGCCCCACGTAAAAAACGGAGTGATTTATATGTATATATATATATATATATATATATATATATATATATATATATATATATATACATATATATGTTTATATATACATATATATGTATATACATATGTATGTATGTATGTATGTATGTAATTGACATATGTAGCAGAAACAGATCCCGTCGCTTGATTTATTCGAGTTACGAGGCGATAGATAACTGGCCTTCGATTTCAGGTATGGTTTGTTTCAAATGCACATTTCATAGTTATGTTTTTGCAGTATTCAGTTTCTTGTGGACGAAGGAACATCGATGTCTTTTATATACGGTAGTTATCGATAAATATACGTAAATTCCAGCACTCAGGAAAATGAAATTTATAGTAGATGAATCACAGTAATTGGTAATTTTGTGTATATATACATAAATGTGTGTATATATTATATATATATATATATATATATATATATATATATATATATATATATATATATATATATATATATATAATATACACATTTATATATATAATATATGTATATACACACAAAAATTACCAATGATTCATCTATGTAGTATTTGATTCTAAGTGCTACCGTATGTAAAGACATCGGGTGTTCCTTCGTCCACAGGAAATGTGCATTTGTATGTTATATATTTATATATATATATATATATATATATATATATATATATATATATATATATATATATATATATATATATATATATATATCTTCGACAAATTCAGTTGGATATGAAAACAGGAACTATTTCATATAAATGAATATGATACATTAATAAAAAAAGAAAGATAATTTCTATATTTACAAATGAAAAAGGAAGCATTATATATATTAGTGCCAAGGTAATAGAAAAAAAGGCTAACACCGTTTTTTCGTCAACCCGGTTTTATCTTCCCTTCCTCTTTTCAATTTATGTGTTCTACGCAATGGATGTATCAAAATTGGAGGGCAAAAAAACTAAAGCTGGGATCATTTGTAATACTGCTGTAATGGAAGCCTTGCCATTTAAACCTCGTATTTGTCTTTTCGAAGGTCAGCAGCGCAGTAAATGATTGTGTCCCCGCGAGGGGGTAGTGCCGTCAGTGCACCTCACGTCGTGCACTGTAGGCATTACTTAAGTGTCTTTGCAGCGTCCCCCAACCTCTTTCATTCATTTTACTGTACCTCCATTCATATTCTCTCTTCCGTCTGACTTTCCACCCTCTCCAACAATTTTTTTAGTGCAGCTGCGACGCTTTCCTCCTCCTACACCTTTCAAACCTTACTGTCAATATCCCTTTCAGCGCTGAATGATCGCGTAGGTCCCAGCGCTTGGCCGTAGGCCTAAATTCTGTTTTCTGTAAATGAATGTATTAGTCACAAAATGTGTAGGGCGTACGATAAAAATGATAGTAATTTGGGCAAGTTTTGTTTCATGATTTTTTATCATGAGCATTTTATGGTGGTTTCATTCTGCGTTTATTTTTTTATACGTTTAGTAATTTTTGTTAGTTCTGAAATAATTTTGTTAAACTTATCATCCTAACGGTAAACAATGTCTTTTGTATTTTTTTATACCTTTTGTAATTTATGTTAATTGATATGGATTAATTTTCTTCAATTTCTCATTAGTAGACATCCTAACAGTAAAAATTGTTTTTCGTTTTCTGAAAAGAAAACTATTGCGCCGGCTTTGTCTGTCCGTCCGAACTTTTTCTATCCGCACTTTTTTCTGTCCGCACTTTTTCTTGCCGCCCTCAGATCTTAAAAACTATTGATGCTAGAGGGTTGCAAATTGATATGTTGATCGTCCACCCTCCAATCATCAAACATATCAAATTGCAGCCCTCTAGCCTCAGTATTTTTTATTTTATTTAAGGTTAAAGTTAGCCATAATCGTGCGTCTGGCAAAGATGTAGGACAGGCCACCACCGGGCTGTGGTTAAAGTTTCGTGGATCGCGGCTCATGCAGCATTACACCGAGACCACCGAAAGATAGATCTATTTTCGGGGTCCTTGATTATACGCTGTACAGAAAACTCGATTGCGCCAAAGAAGCTACGGCCCACTTTTTACTTTTTTTTGTATTGCCGATGATGTGAAATAATCATTGCAGACAAATGGACGTCAGGGAACTAAAATTAATTTAAAAGTCTAATTAGCTGTTCTCGTTCACGAATTTCAAAAATTATAAGTTTACCTCCACAAAATTCATACGTAAATTAATTATTTTACCTCATATTCTAAAGGTAAAAATCATAATTTCTCTAAAGAAACTTGCTTCACAAGTAAATGAGCGTTGGTACATAACTCCAAATTAGCCTGAGCTCTTTTCTTTTATAAACCTATAAACCCAAGTTGATGGCTTATTGAATTAAGTTAATAATGAGAGCTTACATTCCAGGTTGATTTTTTGAAGGTCACTAGAGCATCGTAGATCGTGTATGCTTAGATTTGTAAGATGTGAAAGAACTTGATATTATAAAAGGTATTTGGCAGAAGGATTGGAAAATTTTAATCTTATATCTCTTCTCTGTTCTAAGATATGCGATTACATTTTACCTCTGTTCTAAGATATGCAATTACGTTTTACGTCCGTTCTAAGATATGCAATTACATTTTAGCTCTGTTCTAAGATTTGCAGTTACATTTTACCTCTGTTCTAAGATATGCAATTAACATTTTACAAAATGAACGACGACTTTAATGAAGACTTTGCAATAGCACAGTCGTAAATTGCACGGTTTTGTTTTGTAGCTTGTATTTTAAAAGGATTCGATTTAATTTGATCGTTTATATTAGTTTTCTGTAAAAGAAAACTGTCGTGCCGGCTTTGTCTGTCCGTCCGCACTTTATTCTGTCCACACTTTTCTGTCCGCACTTTTTCTGTCCGCCCTCAGATCTTATAAACTGCTGAGGCTAGATGGCTGCAAATTGGTATGTTGATCATCCACCGTCCAGTCATCAAACATACCAAGTTGCAGCCCTCTAGCCTCAGCAGTTTTACTTTTATTTAAAGTTAAAGTTAGCCGTAACCTTGCTTCTAGCAACGATATTAGGATAGGCCACCACCGGGCCGTGGTTAATGTTTCATGGGCCGCGGCTCATACAGCATTAAACCGAGATCTATTTTTGCTGGCCTTGATTATACGCTGTAGCGGCTGTGCAGAAAACTCGACTGCGCCGAAGAAACTTCGGTGCATTTTTACTTCTTGTAAGATTCTTTTGCATTTACGGTTTTCCAGTGATTATTCTCTTTTCAGAAAGTTTTTGTAGTTACTTCTTACTTTTTGAAATGTTCATTATATTTTTAGTGACTTTTTGGGTCGGCTTATAAAATTGTTTGTTGTAGTTAATACAGTTAAACAAAGTTATGATTATTGGGGTTTAATTTTATTGTAATTACAGTGTAAAGCAGTATGGGTTTTATGTAATTTCGTTAATTTTCTTAATTACGGCTCGGCGAATGAGCAGGCAATTAGGAAAAATACTAATGCAAGGAACGAGATATGTAGTATTAAAGCGGCTAATCCTATCTCTCTCTTTATCGCTCTCTCTCTCTTTATATATATATATATATATATATATATATATATATATATATATATATTATGTGTATATGTAATATATATATATATATATATATATATATATATATTTATTTATTTATTTATATATATGCATACATATATGTATGTATGTGTGTTTGTTTGTGTGTGGGTGTGTGTGTGCGTATGTACGTATGTACCTAGCAGGAATACATGACTCAGACATACTTGCCGAGGTCTCTTTTAATGGAGACTGGAGGTTAGTGGAGATTTGTGGAAGTGAAAGCGCAGGAAAGACTTAAGTGGCGGAATTTCACAAAGGTCCTTTGCGTCGCAGTGATGAAGAAGATGATGATGATGATGGTGATGATTGTAATGATAATGAAGTAATATGGTTAGTGCAATAGTGAGGTAAGAGCAAATTCAGTTCCTCGCTGGGTGAGCGGGTTCCGTTCTCAGCTACCACTGTTGGTCGCGAGTTCGAATCTCCGACCGGCCAGTGAAGAACAAGAGGAATTTGTTTCTGGTGATAGAAATTAATTTCTCGCTATAATGTGGTTCGGATTCCACAGTAGCTGTAGGTCCCGTTGCTAGGTAACCAACTGGTTCTTAGCCACGTAAAAATAAATCTAATCCTTCGGGCCAGCCATATACTTAAGAGCAAATTATGGACACTAATTAAAGGATCTAGAATATTGTAACACAGTGTAACCAGTGATTTTAATGGGGAAAGAGAGAGAGAGAGAGAGAGAGAGAGAGAGAGAGATTTAAACCATGAAAAATAACAGAGAGAGAGAGAGAGAGAGAAAGAGAGAGAGAGAGAGGTAGATATAGAGATTTAAACCATGAAAAATAACAGAAGGCCAGAGAGAGAGAGAGAGATAGAACGAAAAATAACAAAATCTGGTTTCCAGATAACGAAGAACGGAGGAACAATGTTGTTCTTATAAAGGGAGAAAAAAAATGATCGTTATACATTGTAGAGAAGAAGGGTTCAGAAAGGAGAAACAAATTAAAAGATTTTGTTAGATATTCTAAGATACGGAAGCGTAGATATTACTGAGATTTTTCAGGGCGCGCAACGTAAATAAGCTAAGCTATCTCTTACTCTTTCCATGGTGAAATCAGAACTGGAAGAGACGTAAGATAGCTTGAAATGCAATAGAGGAAGAATGAATATAAGTAAGGAAGGAGACTTGGAAAGATAACAGGGAACTGCTTCCGAAGATATGAGAAGGGGAGTGAGCGATGAGTGGGAACTCGAAAGATTAACGAAGATGTAGGTGGAAGGTGGTGATGGAAAGATTGCGAGAGAGAGAGAGAGAGAGAGAGAGAGAGAGAGAGAGAATTAAACCATAAAAATAACAGGAGTGTTACCGTAGAGACAGAGAGATAGAGAGAGAATTTGTAACGCTTCAGAGAGTGAGTGAGGGATTGTGTACTGAGTATGCTAGAGAGAGAGAGAGAGAAATTATGTACTTAGAAGGCTTTAGAAAGAGAGAGAGAGAATTAAACCATAAAAATAACAGGAGTGTTTCCAGAGAGAGAGAGAGAGAGAACTTATAAGGTTTCAGAGAATGAGTGAGGAATTATGTACCGAGTATGCTAGAGAGAGAGAGAGAGAGAGAGAGAGAGAGAAATTATGTATTTAGGTTTGAAAGAGAGAGAGATAGTTAAACCATAAAAATAGAAGGAGTGTTTCCGTAGAGAGAGAGAGAAAGAGAGAATTTATAAGGCTTCAGAAAGCGAGTAAGAAATTATGTACTGAGTATGCTAAGAGAGAGAGAGAGAGAGAGAGAGAGAGAGAAATTGTGTATTAAGTTAGAAGGTTTGAGAGAGAGAGAGAGAGAGAGAGAGATTTTTTTCGCATCTTCAATCTCGACTGAATTTTGTTCCAAGTTGTTTACCAACAGCAGCATTCTTTCATCTAGTACAGGAGAATACGCATTGCGATTGCGTTAAGCGCGTAATAAACCAACAATTTCCATACCCTATGAAATGTTTTAAGCCTTTTTTTCTGGGGGGGGGGGCGGTTGAGTTAAGGAGAAGGAGCACTTCAGTTCCTTCAGAGGAATAGTCCAAACTGACCGGCTGTCGTAATGACAGAGTCAACTTTATAAATGGTTGAAATACCAAATTAACTGCAGAATAAAACAAGTAAAAAATGCGCCGAAGTTTCTTCGGCGCAATCGAGTTTTCTGTGCAGCGTATAATCAAAGGCACCGAAAATAGATCTATCTTTCGGTGGTCTCGGTATAATGCTGTATGAACCGCGGCCCATGAAATTTTAACCAGGGTCCGGTGGTAGCCTGGCCTATATCGTTGCCAGAAGCACGATTATGGCTAACTTTAACCTTGGATAAAATAAAAACTACTGAGGCTAGAGGGCTGCAATTTGGTATGTTTGATGATTGGAGGGTGGATGATCAACATATCAATTCGCGGCCCTCTAGTCTCAGTAGTTTTTAAGATCTGAGGGCGAACAGAAAAAGTGCGGACGGACAGACAAAGCCGGCACAATAATTTTCTTTTACAGAAAACTAAAATGGCAAAATATCAGCTATCCAAAAAATAAGTCAACATTTTGGGTTTATATCTCTCCTGAAAACAGTCGAATGTATTTGTGCTGTGTTAAACTTTTTGGTTACACATGGAAACATTTATATAAATTTTGATTGTATGTATGCCTTTATGTACGTGTGTTTGTATGTATGCATGTATTCATCACTCCAGTCAAATGTATTTGTGCCGTGTTAAACTTTTTGGTTATACATGGAAGCATTTATGTAAATTTTGATTGTATGTATGTCTTTATGTACGTGTGCATACATGCATGTAGTATGTGCGTGTGTTTGTATGTATGTATGTATGCATGTATGTATGTATTGATATACATCTTTCATAACTTCAGTCAAATGTATTTGTGCTGTGTTAAACTTTTTGGTTACACATGGAAGCATTTATAAAAATTTTGATTGTATGTGTGTCTTTATGTACGTGTGTATATATGCATGTAGTATGTGCGTGTGTTTGTATGTATGTATGTATGTATAGATATTGATATACATCTTTCATCACCTCAGTCAAATGTATTTGTGCTGTGTTAAACTTTTTGGTTACATACGGAAGCATTACATAAATTTTGATTGTATGTATGCCTTTATGTACGTATATATATATATATATATATATATATATATATATATATATATATATATATATATATATATATATATATATATATATATATATATATATATGTGTAGTATGTACGTGTGCTAGTTTGTATGCATGTATGTATGTATGTATTGATGTAAACCTTTCATCACTTCCTTTCCATCTCCTCAGGATCTTCTCCTCTCGTCACTTGTCCTGATGAACCCGCCATCTGTTCAATTTTAATGAGAGAATTAATTAATCTCGATTTTTTTCAAATCATACGTCAGTGAAAAAAATATTTTTTTTCTAGGATGATTGAAATATGAGATTACGAGTGAAGTTTATTTTTGAAATGCATATATATATATATTTTGAGGTTTGAATTACTCAGCATTCCGTGGAACTCATTTGGATAAATTTAAAAAAATATATTGATTAGAAGTTCTTGAATATTTTTAGGTACTGAAATGTAATTAAGAGTCTGGTTTTAACTATAATGAAGCATTAATATTTTGTCTTTAATAAAAGACGCTCCCCAGAATAAAAGAAAATATAAGACGTCCCCCTTAATAAAAGAAAATAAAAGACGCCCCCTGAATAAAAGAAAATAAAAGACGCTTCCCTGATTAAAAGAAAATAAAAAACGCCCCCTGAATGAAAAAAGAAAATAAAAGGCCCCCGTAATAAAAGAAAATGAAAGACGTCCCCCTGAATAAAAGGAAATAAAAGACGTCCCCCTGAATAAAAGAAATACAAGGCGCCCCCCTGAATAAAGGAAAATAAAAGACGCCCCCTGAATAAAAGAAAGTAAAAGACGCCCCCCTGAATAAAAGAAAATAAGACACCCCATGAATAAAAGAAAATAAAAGACGCCCCCCTGAATAAAAGAAAATAAAAGGCCCCCGGAATAAAAGAAAACAAAAGACGCCTCTTGAATAAAAGAAAATAAAAGACTCCCCCCCTGAATAAAAGACAATAAAAGACGCCCCATTGAATAAAAGACAATAAAAGACGCCCCCCTGAATAAAAGAAAATAAAAGACCCCCGTGAATAAAAGAAAATACAAGACGCCCCCTTGAATAAAAGAAAAACCTACCGCAGCTCAAAAAAAAATAGTATGTAATATTTATTCAGCGAAAAGTTCAATATTTAATTTATTAAGGGTCTTTGGATAAAGTAAATCAAATATTTTACTGACAAATTTATATTTTTTTTTTTCGGCGACAAGGAACGTTAAATCTCATGATCTAATTAATTGTTTCCTTATAACAGCGATATAAGAATCACATCTGTTTGAAGGTCAGAAAATTTATTTTCAAGGAAAATACATCTTTCGGAAATCATCCTTAGGGTGATTGTAAAGATTTTTCCCTTTTTTTTGAAACGATACCAACTTAGAAACAGTTTTGATATTTCACACACACACACACACACACACACACACACACACACACACACACACACACACACGAACATATCTGCTGCTGGAATCTAAGCTTTATTTCAATCGCTCTTAATACTCGAGATTTTTTGTACATGAGAAGTTTGAAAATGTATTGGATAAATGGAATACTATTTTTTTTTATTTCAAAATTCATTCGTTCATGGAAAGCTCCATGTTTTATTTGGGTGCGTAGTATCATATTTGGAATTGCCTTAGTTACGATACATAAAACTTTACTGTAGTTATAAGGTTCACTTTTAAATAAACATCATTCTTCTTGTTACAAAATAAATTGGATTGAACGGGATGTATCTGTAACGAGAATACACAAACACACACACACACACACACACACACACACTCGTATGCATATGCATTATATATATACATATAAATTTCTGACTCACATCAGGATCGAACCCAGGTCTTTCAGGCATTGAAGGCAAGGCCTTGACCACTTCAACTTGAAAGACCTGGGTTCGATCCTGACGTAAGTATGGCCTAGTGGGCAGCGGCCTTGCCTTTCAATTGAAAGACCTGGGTTCGATCCTGATGTGAGTCAGAAATTTATATGTATATATATAATGCATATGTATACGAGTGTGTGTGTGGGTGTGTGTTTGTGTACTCTCGTTACAGATATATCCCGTTCAATCCAATTTATTTTGTAACAAGAAGAATGATGTTTATTTAAAAGTGAACCTTATAACTACAGTAAATTTTTATGTATCGTAACTAAGGCAGTTTTAAATATGATACTACGCACCCAAATAAAACATGGAGCTTTCCATGAACGAATGAATTTTGAAATAAAAAAAATAGTATTCCATTTATCCAATACATTTTCAAACTTCCCATGTACAGAAATTTATTTCTGTTCCACACGTGATTGTGTGTTGATTATATCTATATATACATATCTGTGTGTGTGTGTATGTACGCACCTGCTGATACAACTGAAATGCCTCTTTTGACCCAAGCGAAGAAATAAGTCCCCGGTAGTTAGTTGATTGTTGTGAAACGCAGCCAGGGAAAAGAACGTGAATGTTTCCTTGTATGAGATCGGTGGCTTCAGTGCCTTTTCATGAATGAAAGATCTCAGCATATTTCATAAAAGAATTTTGTTCCCTAAAATTCTTCAATTTTAGTGCTGCCTGCTTTATAGAGTCCATATCGATAAATATAAAATATATATACTAAATTTATAAAAAAAAGTTTGTTCTTCCATTATAGTGAGTTTTAGAATAAATAAATATTTTTACTGATGTTATGCACTCAGCAGACTTCTTGATATTGCCCAGTTATCGAATAATAATCAAGAATTGATTGACAGCGCAAATCGAATGAAATCAACGTCGTTTGAAAGAAACTCGATTTAATCTGTAAACTGTCAATCAAAATATACATTTTATGATTTGTGACTCTACGTTAAAATATGGTCTTGAGTCGCGTTCCTTTTCGCAAGAAGTAGAATGTTGCATCGAATATGTCACATTTGAACTTGTAAATCTGTTCATAATTATACATCTGGGGAATGTAACAATCAGTTAATGCTTGCATGAAACTCAATATCCTCTGCAGGATGTATTACAGATTCCTGTTGACCCGAACATAAGATATTTATATTATTGCTTAAAAATCTGTTCATAATTATTACAGGATATGTAACAATCAGTTAATGCAGAACTCAATATCCTCTGCAGGATGTATTACAGGTTCCTGTTGACCCGAACATAAGATATTTATATTATTGCTTAAAATAGTTTGCCCTTCTGCTGATTACAGGATATTCACCCTCGTTATGCAGAACATTTGTTAAATCGTATTCATTCGGTTTGCAGTTTGCAAATACCATCTAATTAATGACTATACGTTTCAATGTCATGAGCAGTCTGCAGTTCACAAATACCATAAATTTACGGAAAGTTCGTTTATGTATCGTGAACTTTTAGTGATCAAGTCCATAGCAGCTGGAAAGCTGTAAGCTTATATATTTAATATATATATATATATATATATATATATATATATATATATATATATATATATATATATATATATATATATATATATATATATATATATATATATATATTAATACACTATTTTGTAACATGCATTTCATTGTGGATCTTACCTCACATATCTTGAACTTATTTGATCGTATTTCATGTTATCTTTAAGTTTTGGTTTTCCATTCTGTATGTTATTTAAACAAGCTAGAGATAATTTACAGTGTCTTAATGTTTATTTCAACATTTATCTTAGGGATATGAGATAAACACGGTTAAGACTACAAGAATCAACGGCCATTTAAATGTAATAACAGCTGATGAAAGCGTCAGCTAAAACGAAAGATTAAACTGTTTATATTTCCATTACCAACCACTTTACAAAAGCCCCACTTTTTCTCCTTTTTCTCTAAACACAGAACGAGCTACACTTTCAAATAATAAACGGCATTCGAACAAACGGTCTTTTATATTTCATTGGGAATAAAATCCGCACTCTCGCTCTCGTAGCAATAAAAGCCTGGATATCCCATGAATTTGTTCCCTGGGGGAATTGTTACTCTACGAAAATATGGCTTCACAGAAAACGGGAAATGAAAATCGGAGGCGTTCGCTTTATGGTAATACTTGGGATGTCTTCTTTTAACGTGCTTTTTTCCCATTTGTATGGGGTAAGCACGATGTCTTC
>NC_089777.1:24934036-24936536 GCF_040412425.1 Macrobrachium rosenbergii | reverse complement strand
TTTGGCCAAAATTCTATATTCAATTCAGTTAATAGGAAAATTTAGGTAACCACATCTTCCAGTGATAGATTTATAGATCTTCCAGTGATAGATTTATAGAATTTATAGACAAATCGAGATCTGTTGCCCTTTTTGAAAACATTGATTTCCTATTTTAGCGGTGTGGGTTTTATTTACAAAAATATGCTTATAAAAGCATGTTTTAATATATATCCTTACTTCATGTGTTTAGACTTACGATGCTTCCCAAATCTTTCATTAAACGTAAAATTCTTAAGATGTGTCGCCCGTAATTGCCGTTGTATTTATTCGTACTTTGTTCAGTTAAAAACAAGTAAAAAATGCGCCGAAGTTTCTTCGGCGCAATCGAGTTTTCTGTACAGTGTATATTGAAGGCCACCGAAAATAGATTTATCTTTCGGTGGTCTCTGTATGATGCTGTATGAGCCGCGGCCTATGAAACTTTCGCCTACGACCCGGTGGTGGCCTGTCCTATATAGTTGCCAGATGCACGTTTATGGCTAACTTTAACCTTATATAAGATAAAAACTACAGAGGCTAGAGGGCTGCAATTTGGTATGTTTGTTGACTAGAGGATGGATGATCAACGTACGAATTTGCAGCCCTCTAGCCTCAGTAGTTTTTAAAGCCTGAGGGCGGCCGGAAAAAGTGCGGATGGACAGACAAAGCCGGCACAATAAGTTTCTTTTACAGAAAACTAATAAAGCTTTACGAAAGACCCTTAGCATGCACAATGACAAACAGGCCTTAAAGAGGCCCATTCAAGCGAAAACAAATGAGCACCGTAAGTGATAGTAGCTCATTCTCTTTAACTTCATTGTTTATGTATTACGTCATTAAATAAAAAACCGTAGACTACACGAGAAGGGAGACGTTGGGGAATTGTTTTTTCTTGGCTGGAAGCTACTGCCTTTTTTATTTAGTGTTTTTTTTTTTTCCCCTTTCCGATTGTTGATCTTCCTTGTTTATGGTGGTTGTTTTTGGCTTTTGTTAGAGTTATCGTTTCGTCTTTTATTTTGTCACTTAGGGCCATTTGTTTTGGTGTTTTAACGTATGTGTTCAGTTGGATAATAATAATAATAATAATAATAATAATAATAATAATAATAATAATAATAATAATAATAAGTCTCTTAATGCCTTTTGTTAATGTGTTTATGTTATGGGTTCAGTTGAATTTATAATAATAATAATAATAATAATAATAATAATAATGATAATAATAATCAGATAATTAATAATAATAATAATAATAATAATAATAATAATAGTGGTAAAACCTTGAAATTGTCTTTATATCTTACTTAAGCTTTTTAATTCTATTTTTCTGATTGAATTCAGGTAATTTTTTATGAATTCAATTAATTTTTTATGAATTCTAAGAAATCCTTGAAGAAATTCACGATGCATTCTAAGAAATTTTGATAAAATTTTTGTGAGTCATCTGAAGAATTCTGAGAATTCTAAATGCAATTCTATTTATAGAATTCAAAGAATTCTTTTCTATTTATAGAATTCAAAGAGTTCTTTAGGCAATACAAGAATATTATCTGGAAGGTAATGAAGTCTTGATTTAAATGAATATTGCGTGAATTATATTGCCTTTGAAATATGTGGAAAGCGTTCTGTGCGATTTTTCCATTTAGCAAGGTAAATAAATCCGGTTAATTATATCAAATTTTGGACACACACACACACACACAAAAATCGGGCCGCTCATTAATACATTACGGTAAACTTCCAAATGAGATCTAATTAGATAATGTTCTAAACTCGTCCTTTTTTTTTTTTGCAATAATGATGGTAATGAGCTGTATATGCATAGCGGCTCAGAAACGGAATATGATGTATATTGATATTGCTGAGTTTTATGTCGAAAGTAAATTGGAAAAACATTAAATAAGTTATGAATGGAATATCAGACTTGCGAATGGCGGTCCGGTGAATTATTATGATTTTGGGGAGTGGAAGGGAGAGCGTTACAAATGGTACATTAGGAGGGTGGTTTGGAAACAAGGGTTGTATGACGTGATCCTGAAGATTTTCCATTTATAGCAAATACATTTATGAAAAAGATTTTAATGTGATAATTAGAACTTTCGAAAATAATAAAAAGTGAAAGAAAAAGCTAACACACAAGATGATCAAGTTACTTTTTATATATATATATATATATATATATATATATATATATATATATATATATATATATATATATATATATATATATATATATAATTTATATATATATATACTGTATATATATATTATATATATATATGTATATATATATATATATATATATATATATATATATATATATATATATATATATACTTATACTGTATATATACTGTGTATATATATATATATATATAGAGAGAGAGGAATTTTATTTAGTTGTTTTTTTTAGGTCAGCCTTGTGCCAGCATGGTCTCCAACTCCTTTGAAATCCATAGCGAAGCTTTATTAGCTGTAT
>NC_089777.1:24921536-24929036 GCF_040412425.1 Macrobrachium rosenbergii | reverse complement strand
TCACTTTATTTTATGTTATTTTGATAAAAAAAACTATATATAATTACATGATTAGTTATTCATGGCAACTCGAATTCTTGTCTTTCGAGATCATTTCACAAGTACAAGTCTGTAACCACCAAGTGGACACATGTTTTGATACAGCTGAATCTTTCGCTTTTGCCAGCCTTTGTACTGACGAAATCTTCCCTTTGGGAGGGCAGGATAATCCCGAGATATTGCCTGGGCCATTGATAAGGGCTGAGTTCAGATCAGAAGAAGGACGGCTTTTTGTATTATATAGTTCCTTTTATATTTTCAAGGCCATTTGTACCTCTTTGCCCAGATTCTAAGTAATTCTTCCAAGTCAGTCCTTGTACAGGCTCTCAATTTTATATAATTTTATATAATACTATATTAATAGGCTGGGGCTGGCAATGCTACCTCAAATATTAGTGCTCAAAAGTTTACAGTGTAGATGAATCTAGTTGAAGGCCCAAGTACCCAACGGAGTGAGTTAAACTTCAAAGAGAAACTTCAATAGAATAAGGCAAACCAAAGCGCTACTCTCGTTACCACTCAGAAGGCTTCTCGCTTCGTACTGGGAGTATAATACTGAATATAGATAATTGTTGAATTCCACTGTGACTCGTAGCTTGTGTTCCATGTTGTCCAGAAGGTTTTGCATCTGACTGCTATTTCAGAACTAGTTTTTGCAGCTGACTACTATTTCAGAACTAGTTTTTGCTGCTGACTACTATTTCAGAACTAGTTTTTGCAGCTGACTGTTATTTCAGAACTAGTTTTTGCAGCTAACTACTGTTTCAAAACAGAGTTCGAGTTCCGTGGTATCCAAAAGGCTCCGTGGCTGGCTGCTGTTTTAAAAGTGAGTTCGAGTTCCACGTCATCAAGTAGGTTCAGTAGCTAACTACGCAACATTAACTACGCCACACCCCTTGCGAAACAGTAGAAGAGAGATAGACAGATAAACAGACAAATGAATAGAAAGGGCCTCGGGTGTTTATTTTGCAATTACGGCCTATAACGAGAGATACCGTGAGCTGATATTGCCTTCCTCAATGAATAATTCCTGTAGCTCATTAGAGTATAGTGATTTATGCGCGTTTATTATATACACGAATGAAGGACACACAACTTTCTGACTGCGTAACGAAGAAACCAGTTATTGCGCTGTGCGCGTGTCCTCATTTATTCTGTGTGGACATACTTTCATTTATTACTGTTTATCTCTTGTAGTATTAATATGGAATATACTGTTTCCTTAACAGTCATAGAGGCGTTTCTTAGATCATTCCTGTTTTTCGATTTTAAATTTCCATATATTTACTTTAATATATCTATGACACATTGCATTACTATAGCAAAGTCCAGCGCTCTTTGCAGTTAAGCCCCGCCCACTGCTTACGTCATGACCGTCCCTTAAAGCTAATTGGTTGGCAACAGTTTCGAAAAGTTGGTTAATCTGTGGCTCTTTTCTTCTTCATTAATACTGCAATGGTTGTTGTACCGAACTAAAATACGTTCTGCAGGTTATCAAAAGGAAACGTTATTTTATCCCCTGAAATAAAATCGTAATGCGCATCTCAATAAAGGTGGTAAAAAAAAAGGAAAATATAAACGAACTCAGGAGTGTTCCGCGATGCTAGAGTGTTGTGTTTCGTAAATGAGGTTCACCTGAATACGGAGGTGACACAGGGAATGTCTGCGTTCGAATCGGTGCACTTAAATCACTGGACAATGATAATGACCGTCTGATATTGTCAAGCGTGTTCACCATTCTAAACTTAAACACAGACTTTCTCAGACCTGTGCAGACTGATATTTCATATTGATTTCAGGAAATTTTACTACATTTTAAGTCATAAAATCGATTTCATTGCAGTCGTTTACACATTCGGAGGGATGACAAGCAGTGACGGCACTCTACAAAACCAGAATATGCCTATGTTTAACTTAAAGTTACAGTACAATAGGCTGTACGAGTCGTATTAGATATAATTTGCTGGGAACTTTCTTAAGGACGTTATCTGCTTTCGAAATAACAGGATCATAAAAATGGACGTAGGCCTATAATGTCCTATTTCTTTTTGTCGGTACTCACTTATGGTGTTTGGATTATAGGCCTATCTTATACTCAGTCGTTTTATTGTGGTTATTCTTATTTTTGTTTTTGTTGTTATGGTGCTTGTAGTTTTGTGTTTTCGAAAACTTTTCATGTGGTGACCTAGCATTGCAGAATAAACATAGACCTATTCATAAAACACTGGTGTAAAGAATTATCTGCCTACTCTTGTTAATTGAAATTTAGTCATTTGTTTTAATTAAAAGTAATCGAGAACTTTATGAATATAGTCTACGCTAGAATATTCTCCTAACAACAGAGAGAGAGAGAGAGAGAGAGAGAGAGAGAGAGAGAGAGAGAGAGAGAGAGAGAGAGAGAGAGAATATTTACTGGCTCATGTATCCTTTTGTCCAACAGGGTAACCTATAAAAATGGCCCCAAAAGCAAATGAATATCATGGGCTACTCGCAGACTGGTTTTCAGCTATCATTTATTTTTTCTTACATCTTATGATGCCTTCCTACCATGGCCTTCATTTTCATGGAAATGCTACAGTAGCCTTATATTTACTCATCACAGTAATATAATTTGTTATCCCTTTTGTAAATATATTTTCAACATATTTCATTGAGAGCAGTTTGATAGTTGTGTGTAAGGTTGAGACAGTCCTATGATTGATCTGTGTGTCATTGGCTACGTGCCCACAAGTTTTACTTTTATTCTCTGTGGTATAAGTGGCGTTACAGTTACTGTGGCCATCCACGCATGTCTGTGCATTTGCACTTGCTTATACGCGTACATTCCACTTTATATCATGCATTATGTATCGTGGAGCTGAAGCTACTATATTAATTAAAAGGGAAGAAAACTATTTGCGATAAGAAATTGACGTGTAGGCCCATGCCGTCATGTTCTCAAAATATAAGAATTTAATGTGTGGTCCTATGACCTGTCATTGCTTCAATATATAAGAAATTGACGTGTTTCTTAATTTTTTTTTTTTCAAATTAAAACAAACCTAAAGCTTTTATGTTTCATTCTTTTGTCATTTTTAAAGTCATTTTTGAAGTTGATTTGTGTAGGTCTACGACCTGTCATTGCATCAAAATATAAGAATTTGATGTGTAGTCCTATGACCTGTCATTGCCTAAAAATATAAGAAATTGACGTGTGGGCCTAATCCCTCAATGATATTAACATTGACATGGCTGCATAAGTCTATGCTTCATTTCAATTAATGTGGCCTATGTGGGATCGCTTACGTAGGCCAACACCAATATAAAAAAAAAAAAGCAAGATGCTTGTGTATTTAGGCTCCCCATGATACATTAAAAAAAGATGCACAGACTAAATGATCCAAGATCTTCCTAATGATATATAGCTTAATATATCTTTTATCGGAGATATCAGTTGCATACTTCGCAACTCCGGGAACTCAAATCGGGGGTGTCATCATTCATGCACGACGCTCAACATGACCGAACGGAGTCAAATCCGTTCTGGTAATCATTTGGACTGCTCACTAGTGTGACGTCATTCACCCCTCGAGAGCTAACCAATCACTGGCGTGCAGTGGGCGGGGCTTAGCTGCAAAGAGCGGTGGACTCCGCTATAATATGAGGATGTTTCCTTAATAAATATAGAGGCTTACTTAGGTAATGCCTGTTTTTTTCATTTTTCATTTTCATAATGTTTTTCCCTTTTAATGTGTATGTGACATTTCCCTTTAATTTGTATGTGACACTTCCCTTTAATTTGTATGTGACACTTCCCTTTAATTTATATGTGACACTTCCCTTTATTTGTATGTGACACTTCCCTTTAATTTGTATGTGACATTTCCCTTTAATTTGTATGTGACGCCTCCCTTTAATTTGTATGTGACACTTCCTTTAATTTGTATGTGACACTTCCCATTAATTTGTATGTGACACTTTGTGACATTTCCCTTTGACACTTCCTTTAATTTGTATGTGACACTTCCCTTTAATTTGTATGTGACATTTCCCTTTAATTTGTGTGTGACACCTCCCTTTAATTTGTATGTGACACTTCCTTTAATTTGTATGTGACACTTCCTTTAATGTGTGTGACACTTCCCTTTAATTTGTATGTGACAATTCCCTTTAATTTGTATGTGACACTTCCTTTAATTTGTATGTGGCACTTCCCTTTAATTTGTATGTGACACATCCCTTTAATTTATATGTGACACTTCCCTTTAATTTATATGTGACACTTCCCTTTAATTTGTACGTGACACTTCCCTTTAATTTGTATGGGACACCTATTACCTCTGTTACAGCAGTGCTGGGTAGCCACACAAGTGATTTGTTAAGCTACATTATTGAGTTAAAATGACTTCAAGTTCCCACCTTCTTGTTTTTGGTTTATTTTAATTCTTTCAGTTCCTACATCTAGAATATTCATCTAGAAACTATTAGACTATTATGACAAAATGTAAATATTTCCCCTTCCTCTAGATGTCGGGAATTCGCCATTGGCCGTAAACGGATTATATATAGAATATTTGTAGATAAACGTAAGTATTGAATATTATTTGCTCTATAATTTGCAGCAGTAAGGGAGAAGTAATATCAGAAATTTTAGACAGCAAATAATGTCAGATAGTGAAAGCTTTCCCAGGTTAATTTTTAGTTTTAGTTTTTTCCTGTCCGCACTTTTTCTGTCCGCCCTCAGATCTTAAAAACTACTTAGGCTAGAGGGCTGCAAATTGGTATGTTGATCATCCATCTTCCAATCATCAAACATACCAAATTGCAGCCCTCTAGCCTCAGTAGTTTTTATTTTATTTACGGTTAAAGTTAGCCATAATCGTGCTTCTGGCGACGATATAGGATATGCGAACACCTGGCCGTGGTTAAAGATTCAAGGGCCGCGGCTCATACAGCATTATATCTAGACCACCGAAAGATAGATCTGTTTCGGTGGCCTTCATTATGCGCTGTACAGAAAACTCGATTTTGCCGAATGCTGGAGAAGGATATTGAGTTGCCAGTCACTTCTTTCTTGTCGTCGTCGAAATTATAAAGCTTTTTTTTTAGGACCAATGTTCATTATATGTAATAATTATCATAGTGAATGTAATTCGTTTTTTTTACGTTCTTCTACTGCCAAGCCCCTTCTCACTCAGCTTAATTACAGGCTGCTTACTATAGCACATGCACCAAGGCGATATTTGAAATAACATTGATCTGAATATTTTTCGAACAATCATTCTTGGCGTCAAGAATGTCATATATATATATATATATATATATATATATATATATATATATATATATATATATATATATATATATATATATATATATATATATATATATATGTATGCATATACATACACACACATAGATATATATATATATATATATATATATATATATATATATATTATAGTGTATGTGTTTGTATAACAATTGTTCTTGTTATTCACAAGAATGATTGTTATACTGTATATATATGTAAATATATACACCTATATATATAAATATGTATATATATATATGTATTTATTTATGCATATGTACAGTATAATGTATATATATATATATATATATATATATATATATATATATATATGTATATAGATTTTCGATATATATATATATATATATATATATATATATATATATATATATATATATATATATATATATATATATAATACATATTCTGATTACAGGCCATCTGTTAGGTGAAGCTCAGGTGATAGTGTGTGTGTTTACGTGGTAAATGTGATTATCTACTGTCTCAGCTCTGTGTGTAGAGTATCTGGGAGATAGAGTCTAGAAATGTAGGTGATGGAATAATTCAATAAGTTGCCACATCTTAGGGGCGAGTGTGGTGGCGCGTGTTTACAGACTTGGTTACAGACGCGCGGTTATGTATTTGTTTCTATTTGTAAAGTAGGAGAGAGAGAGAGAGAGAGAGAGAGAGAGAGAGATAAAATCTTTGGCCCCTGTTAGGCGCAAACACGAAAGATAGCAGTCTGAAGTTTTCTATTAAAGTCTCCGGTATGGGGGTAGTGGCGTCAGTGCACCTCATGCCGTGCACTGTAGGCATTACTTAAGGTTCTTTGCAGCATGCCTTCGGCCCCTAGCTGCAACCCCATTCGTTCCTTTTGCTGTACCTCCTTTCATATTCTCTGTCTTCTATCTTACTTTCCACCCTGTCCTAACAATTGATTCACAGTGCAACTGCGAGGTTTTCCTTTTGTTACACCTTTGTAACCTTTTACTCTCAAATTCCTTTCCAGCGCTGAATGGCCTTTAGCCTAAGTTCTATATTCAATTTAATTCTATTAAAGTCAAGTTTATGGTGTATAGCTAAAAGGAATCTCTTCTGAAAATGATGTAGATCATATAATCACGTTTGGCATTCAAGAAACCAGCGCTAAGAGGAACTTAAAGTAAAGATTCAGGTCCCGGGAAGCTTCTGACATATCGACAAAGGAACAGTATTCAAATGAGGGTAAAACAAATGACGGTAATCATACAATAACACTACCCCGCCAATTCAAATGACGGTAGGGCAAATCGTCTATACAGCATATGACAGTAATACCGTCCTCTCTGTAGCTACAGTTAGCAAACCTTGCTAACATCATCTTGTTTCCTAACAACGTTAGATAGTATTTTTTTTTTAATTCTGAATAGATAAGCTTGAAATTGCAGGTAACCCCCATTCTTGTCAAATGTCATGATAAAGCATAGCGCTAACCTTTGAAGTGGCAGAATGCGTTTGACACTCTATACTTCAAGTAGACCCCGTATGCGGGTAGTGCTGTCAGTGCACCTCATGCGGTGCACTGTAGGCGTTACTTAAGGTTCATTGCTGTGTGCCTTCGGCTCCTAGCTGCAACCCCTTTCGTTCCTTTTACTGTACCTCCTTTCACATTCTCTTTCTTCCATCTTACTTTCCATGCTCTCCTAATAATTAATTCATAGTGCAACTGTGAGGTTTTCTTCCTGTTACACCTCACAAACCTTGTACTGTTAGTTTCCATTTCAGCGCTGAATGACCTCATAGGTCCCAGTGCTTGCCCTTTTTCCTAAATTCTATATTCAATTCAATTCTCCTAGGAGAGATAGTGAAAGTGAGCATTACGAATCAATTAATATTTAATTCTTGTTCAGGAAAAGCAACAGTAGTGTATGGTACATGAAACTAGTTGGTTGTAATAGGCTTGTGGGCTGATCTGGGAGACTCATTCTTATATAGTTATTTAAAAGGTAAAATTATGTTGAATTCATTCTTAAACAGTTCTGCTCTAAAATGGAAGTCTGCAGTATCGGCAAGAATACAGAACTGAGAAAAATGGTACTGCAGTTTTCCCTTGCCTTACTACTGATTTTGCAGATACTGCAAATGGGACCCCTAAATACTCGGGAAAGCATCGAAGAATCATTCTGAAA
>NC_089777.1:24911536-24916536 GCF_040412425.1 Macrobrachium rosenbergii | reverse complement strand
TGAAGAGAAAGCAAGAAAATATTGAAGGGAAGACAGATATATTCAAGAGAAAGCTAGGAAATATTGAAGAGAAGGCTGAAAAATATTGAAGAGAAAACTAGGAATTACTGAAGAGAAGGCTGAGAAATATTAAAGAGAAAGCTAGGAAATATTGAAGAGAAGGCTGAGAAATATTGAAGAGAAAGCAAGGAAATATTGAAGGGAAGACTGAGATATATTCCAGAGAAAACTAGAAAATGTTGAAGAGAAGGCTGAGAAATATTCAAGAGGAGCTAGGAAATATTGAAGAGAAGGCTGAGAAATATTGAAGAGAAAGCTAGGAAATATTGAAGAGAAGGCTGAGAAATATCGAAGAGAAAGCTAGGATATTGAAGAGAAGGCTGAGAAATGTCGAAGAGAAAGCTAGGAAATATTTAAGAGAAGGCTGAGAAATATCGAAGAGAAAGCTAGGAATTATTGAAGAGAAGGCTGAAAAATATTCAAGAGGAAACTAGGAAATATTGAAGAAAAGGCTGAGAAATATTGAAGAAATAACTAGGATATTGAAGAGAAGGCTGAGAAATATTGAACAGAAGGCTGAGAAATATTCAAGAAGGAGCTAGGAAATATTGAAGATAGATCTGGAAATATTGGACAGAATGTTTCTCTCAAGTTGTGAAATGGAGGGAAAAAATTAAAAATTATTTTACTCCCCTGGACAAGAACTGTAGAGCCCTCCAGATCATAGTTGTGGAAGGTGAAATTGATAGATGAAAACAATTTTACATAAAGATAATATCATTCCACATAAGAACTTTCGGCTTATAGGCAGGTTTAGTGGTATAATTTTTGAAGTGATCAACTCTCTAGTAGCAGTGACTCAAGAAGGTAACAGTGTATAAAACGTAGAAGTAATTTTTTAATAAAATTTTGTTTTAGTAGACATATGCATTTGTACTTGGTGAAAATATAGTAATATAAATTTGGAGGTAATTGCATAGTCCTTGAATTATTAATTAGGTGTTCATATACTTACTGTGAAGACTGATAAAGCAATAAAAAGTATTGAAAATCAAGGAAATATTTCTTATAGGTTAATGTGCTAATATTACTGTAAATGTCATCGACTAATAATTTGTCAAAGTTTTCGTTCGCTATAGAGTTTAAAATATTTATGATCGTTCAGCGTTTGTAAAAAAAGCAACACTGTTTTCGCCTGTGCCAAAAGAACATTTATTGTTGTTCAGCGTTTATAAACAAAAAAAGCAATACTGTTTTCGCCTCTGCCAAAAGAGCTTGTACATCAATATTAAATCAATAGTACATCAATATTAGATTTTAGAAATTACATGCTAAAAATAAACTCTTACTACTCAGTCAATAAATATTCGACTTTTGGCAAAGGCACTAGTTTTTCGGATATGACGGTAAATATCCACAGTCGATATCATGTAACTAATGGCTACCTAGCAACGTAAGCTTCTGCCAATGACGATTAGTTGACTGATATCAACTGCGAATTTTTACTGTCAGCTTAATAAAAAAAATGTATCTCTAGGTTTCGTTTTTATTTGCAATACGGTAATTTATTTTTTCCTGTGAATGCAAAATTACTGCAATTAAATGTTCTTGATCTCTAAAAACTATTTATTTACTCAAAATTATCATTATAAAATGATGATTTTTAGTTTTCTGTAAAATAAAACTGTTGTGCCGGCTTTGTCTGTCCGTCCGCACTTTTCCTGTCCGCCCTCTGATCTTGAAAGCTACTGAGGCTAGAGGGCTGCAAAGTGGTATGTTGATCATCCTTCCTCCAATCATCAAACATACCAAATTGCAGCCCTCTAGCCTTAGTAGTTTTTTATTCTATTTAAGGTTAAAGTTAGCCATGATCGTGCTTCTGACAACGCTGTTAAAGTTTCATGGTCCACGGCTGACACAGCATTATACCGAGATCACCGAAAGATAGATCTATTCTCGGTGGCCTTGATTATACTCTGTAGCGGCTGTACAGAAAACTCGATTGCGTGTTTTGTTCACTGAAAAACTCGAAGCCTAATTAAATAAAAAATAAAATATCATCCAGGAAAATGATGATTAATGATTAAAAATCCTCATTACGAAAGAAGAGGAAACGGCTGTCACGAATATTCAAAAAAGGAGAAAAATTCGCGGAAAGAGGCAAAATTGACAACCCGCTCATGATCTCTTCCCTGTCGTCAGCTGACCAAGTAATGAAAACGTTGAGAACATGAGAAAGAAGTTTAATTACCGAGTCTCGGGACAAAGTGAAAAGGAGGAGGAGGAGGAGGTGGTAGGAGGACGGAGAAAGGAGGGTAGGAGGCGGGGAGGGGAGTGGGCTGCCTCTCTGTCTAGCATTCTTGATGAGGATGGGTCTGGTTAGATGTTAAGGCAGAATTTCGTTTTTGTGCTTGTAGAATATTATTATTATTATTATTATTATTATTATTATTATTATTATTATTATTATTATTATTAGCCTTACGCAATGCTTAATGAATGCGATGAAATTGGAATACCTTATATTCTATCTTCAGCAAAACAGACAGATATCTGCCATTATCAGTATGAATAAATCTCGCTGAGACCTGCATGCAATATTAAGGACAGCAGATTATACACAAAGGGATGAAGTAACATTAAATGGAGAACGTATTAATTAGGTTGAATCTTTCAAATAATTAGGAACAATGATATTCAATCCAGGTTCTCTGAGTTGGAATATAATGAAAGATTGAGTAAAAGGAATCAAACAATTGGAAATCAAATAGAAAGGAATTGCATGCAAAAGCAAGCTTATACATAAGTCTAATGACATCTGTATTGCTATACGGAAGTGAATCTGGGTATGACAGTGGGAGTATATCGAAAAGATTTAGTCAGTTTCAAAATTAACCTTTAAGAAAAATAATAGGTTTCAGTTGGCAGGAACATAGGTCCCAGTGCTTGGTCTATGGCCTAAACTCTATATTCCATTCCATTCCATTCCATTGCAGTTGGCAGGAGAGAGTGAGAATTTTTAACATAAGGGAAATTACGGACGTTTCGCAAATAGAAGAGACAATGATCAAAGGAAGATGGAGATGGCTTGGACATGTCGTCCGTCTGCACAACCCTTGGGAAAACAGTTCACGATAGTGTCAGTTGGGCTCCTCTGGGCACCGGAAGCATGGGAAAACCCAGATATGTACTACTAGTAGTGGAATTTCACAAAGGCTCGTTGATAGTGATTATGATAGTTTTTTGGATTTGTATTGTGTGTTTGTAAAGCTGTCAAAGGGTTGGTTTCTTTTAAGTAATGAAGAACAGAACACAGTTTGTTTTTAATTTTCGGTATATTTAAGGTGTTTATATTTTTATTCGTATATTTTAATCCTTATGGGTACCGGCAAGTAAATCAGCGGGAGGTCTGACAGCGATTGAGAAAATGACCTGTTTGCATTTGTGCTCTGTCACTTTCCTTAAATTTCCTCTTGTGTGAAAATTGTGACGTTTTGATTTTACTTCAATTACTTACATACGAATAGACTTAGAGTAATATCGAATCAAGCAGAATTATGGCAATTACTTTCAATTACTTTTTCATATCATAATACTCTATCGCAGAGTTACAAACCTCATTTCGCCCTGAAAAAAATTTATCCAGATTTAATTCTTCGCCAGAAAAAAGGGGAAAATAAACGAACGGAGGGAGGGTAGTCACCGGAATGGTTCGAATATGAAAGAAGAAATTACTTTTAATTACTTCTTCATGTCATAATAGTCTGTGAAAGTTACAAACCGCATTTCGCCCTGAAACAAATATATCCGATTTACTTCTTCTCCAGGAAAAAAAAAAGAGGAAAATAACCGAACGCAGAGACGGGCAGTCGCCGGAAAGCTTCGAATATGAATGAAGTTTACAGTGACTGTTTGGTTTGATAAATCGCCCATTCCTCTCCTCTCCAATAGCTGTCTGGTTGATGGGTTGCCAGCCATTGGGGAGCCATTAGCTAACGTAGGCCTAGTCAACCCAACTCCCGCTGCCGACTTTCCTCTTTTTTTTTTTTTTTTTTTTTTTTTTTTTTTGCATATTTCGGCCTTGATTGATTGCTGTCATCAAATTGCGTCACGGACGCAGATGCTTCGCCGTTGTGTGAATTGTGTAAGAATAGGAATATTGTCAAATAGATGGAAATTAGGTGGTTGGGGTTAATTTGCTTTTAGGGTAATTGACGTTAATTGCGGTTATTTAGGTTTAATTTATTTTTCTATTAAAGGAATCTGAAATCAGTTGTCAAATAAATGGAAATTGGTAATTAGGGTTATTTTTGCGAAAAAAAAAGTATTTTTAGGTTTTAATTGACGAAAGTAAGGTAATTGTTGTTATACCGTTTTTATATATTTTTCTCTTGGTAAAATTTGAAATAAATTGGCTTTTTAGCCTCGGTATCGACGAGACAAACAGAACGTCTTCAATAAAAAAAATAGATAATTAAAAGCTTACATGTAAATTTGAATTTTGCTCAGCATACAAAAGTCGATGATGTTTGGTTCTTCCCTCGTGTTATATTTTATGAAAACTAATTACGTTTACTTTCTCGATGCTGGTCATTAAAGTGACTCCAGAACTTCCGTAACTTTACAATCATCGAATTTGGGTTGACCTTTCCCGTTAGTGACGCAAGTTTTTCTATAATAAAATTAGAGTAATTTTATCTGGCGTTACTTCTCATGACTAATGCACCCATGCCCTCGAAAATGACGGTAATATAAGAGAGCGTCGGGAAAACAGCTCTCGACCGAGGGATGTCACGACCCGAACCGAATCTTGGACTACAGTACCTTCCGAGACGATCTCTCTCTCTCTCTCTCTCTCTCTCTCTCTCTCTCTCTCTCTCTCTCTCTCTCTCTCTCTCTCTCTCTCCAGTTGCCCCTTCCGATGGCCTTCAGCAGTAAATAAGAGTTCCTCAGTGAAGGAATTTAATGGCGATTGGGATTTTTTTTTATTTTTTCGTGGG
>NC_089777.1:24904036-24906536 GCF_040412425.1 Macrobrachium rosenbergii | reverse complement strand
TATTTCTTTCGCTTATGTGCATTCTATTTTGTAGAAGCTAGCTTTGAAAATTCAAGATTATTTATCTTTGTGGCTCTATACCAGCATTTGCCCTTGCCCCTACCTTGCCCTTGCCCTTACCTTGCCCTTGCCCATGCCCTTACCTTGCCCTTGCCCATGCCCTTACCTTGCCCATGCCCTTACCTTGCCCTTGCACTTGCCCTCGCCCTTGCCCTTACCTTGCCCTTGCACGTACCTTGCCCTTACTCTTACCCTTACCTTGTCCTTACCCTTACCCTGCACTTACCCCTTACCCTTACCTTGCCCTTGCCATTCCTCTTGCACTTACCTTGTCCTTGCCATTACCTTGCCTTTGCCCTTACCCTAGTGCGACCCATAATTGAGGTAATGTGTTGAAGGGAAAAATTGACCTGATGTAGACCTCTGGACTCTGACCTTCCAACACAATCTACATATGGTTTGTCCCAGAAGAATACGTGCTCATTAACAATAATAATTAGTCACAAATGAGTTAAATAATAATTAGTCACAAATGAGTTATAATTAAGATGTACATCCTTTAAAATAAAATGCAGGTTTGTGCTTTCGTCCGTCCTCAAAGCAGGTCTCAGGTGAAGACCGCCATTCGGTGCACCTTTAGTTTTTAGTTTAATAATAATAATAAAAATTCGGTTATCAGGATTTACTCAGCTAATGAACGAGACGAAGAAAGAGAGCACCTGATTGCTTTGAAGTGAAGTTAAAAAAGTAAATGAAATAGTATTCTCGCCCTCTGAACGAAGGAGAGACGTTAATTCTCGATGCAAATCCTCCTTAGAATAATTATTTGTAGTTTTGCAGTCGGGACAGCGAGTTCGGGGAAAGAAGTTGGATCGAGGGCAAGGCGCATGCGCAAAGAAGAGGAAGGATAGATATAAAAGTGGGTATATTGTAAGGGCTTCTTACAAGGTATGAAAGGTCGATGTAGCATTTAAATAATGTTTATGAAAATATTGAAATTTGTTTAATATCTTGTATTAAATAATAACTTATATTAATCACATAAAGTTCCTGATATGAAAAAGGGTGTATATCTGTGAGGGCTTCTTACAAGGTCGATGTAGCATTTAAATAATGTTTACAGAAAATATTGAAATGTGTTTAATATTTTGTATTAAATAATAACTTATATTATGCACATAAATTTCCTGATATAAAAAAAGGGAGTATATCTGTAAGGGCTTCTTACAAGGTATGAAAGGTTGGTGTAACATTTAAATAATGTTTACGAAAAATATTGAAATTTGTTTATCTTGTATTAAATAATAACTTATAATATTATGCACATAAAATTCCTGATATGAAAAAAGGTCGATGTAAGCGGAAAATTGAAAAATAATTTGTTTAATATCTTTATTAAATAATAACTTATAATATTAAAATAAAGTTCCTGATATAAAAATTTGTTTAATGTCTTGCATTAAACAATAAATTATAATATTATGCACATAAAGTTCCTGATATGAAAAAAGGGTGTATATCGGTAAGGGCTTCTTAAAAGGTATGAAAGGTCGATGTAGCATTTAAATAATGTTTATGGAAAATATTGAAATTTGTTTAATATCTGGTATTAAATAATAGCATATTATGCACCTAAAGTTCCTGATATAATATATAATTTATTTCTGATATTATTTGTTTTATTGTATTAAATTTATTCCCTAAACATGCTGATATTATTTATTGTTTATTTAAAATTGTTCCTACACAAATACAGACCTTCGATTTTGACGTAGAGGTTCTTTACCTAGGGGTTTAACTACTCTGAAAAGAATTCAGGTTTGCATGTTAGGAAAAATACAAATTACTTTAAAAATTTGCTATATGTTTCTACACCAAAATGAACTTTCGTTCTTTATGTAAAGAACTTCAGGTTTGTATGTTAGGAACTATACAAATTACTTTTAAAATTTACTATTTCATTCCTGATATAATTTATAATTTATTCTGGCAAAGCAAACTAAATCTTACATAAAATGGATCATAGATTAAATATAGGTTATCGTGGTTATGATTATTGTAAGGTAACTCTGCCGCTCCAAGAACCTAACTTAAGTTAATATCTTTTTAAATAAATTTAATATAGAATTTAGGCCAAAGGCCAAGCACTGGAACCTGTGAGGTCATTCAGCGCTGAAACGGAAATTGACAGTAAAAGTTTGAAAGGTGTAACAGGAGGAAAACCTCAAAGCAGTTGCACTATGAATCAATTGTTAGGAGAGAGTGGAACGTAAGATGGAAGAAGGAGAATATGAAAGGAGGTTCAGTAAAAGGAACGAAAGGGGTTGAAACTAGGGGCCGAATGCACGCTGCAAAGATCCTCAAGTAATGCCTGCAGTGCACCGCATGAGGTGCACTGACGGCGCTACCCCCCATACGGGGAATATCTTTTTAATGAAAGAGCATTCACCTTTGATGCCAAGGACCGAACCAGTCGAAAATAAAAACAGTTTTCGTGTGT